>NC_143476.1:58847293-59059793 GCF_987193195.1 Phasianus colchicus
CACTTAACTTAATTGGAGTCCCAAATAATCTAGTTTTACTAGGAAATCTTAGAATATGTCCACTGGGCCCTCATTTCTCCTCTTTTAAAGTTGATTCCATTAGCATCCATGGGAGCTGAGACAAGTCACTGCTCAGTTGATCTAAAAATTCCATTCTGACACATTTCAGTTCTATTCCTTTCCTGTGCTAGTGCCATATACTTTCTTTTCTAATTTATGTCTTAGCCTGAGTGAGGACAGGCAGAGATTTACAAAACAACATATGGAAATGGCTTGATTCTCTTCCCAACTGCACTCCCTCTCCTTTGCACTGACATTCCTGGTGTCATTATTGATTTCACTTAATATCAAGTGTTAACTGACCTACTGTAAAACATAAGAATTCTTTATTTTAATTCTTTATACTCTCAATGTCTAAATTTTTTTCTTTCAAGTTACAGCAATGTACATCTACATGGAAAGAACAAACCAGCATGTGTGCTAGGACAGAACTGGTTTCTTCTTCTAAAAGAAAATTTTGTGACATTGGGTGACCTCTTAAGGAAACACAAGTGTTAGGAAACACTTCTTTACAGAAAGGGTGGTTAAACATTGGAATAGGCTCCCCAGGGAGGTAGTTGAGTCACCGTGCCTGGATGTGTTTAAGAGCTGTTTGGATGTGGTGCTCGGAGATATGATTTAGCAAAGAGTTGTTAGAGTTAGGGTACTATGGTTAGGCTGCGGTTGGACTTGATGATCCTTGAGGTCCCTTCCAACCTGAGTAATTCTATGATTCTATGATTCTATGATTTTCCTGTTGAGACTTCATTGTGTTCAATTTTAGCCACTTTTAGATAGCCTTCTATTTTTTTTATAATTGGGAAGTCTACAATGCTAATTTTATCATTCACAATAACTTTAGCCCAATATCCCTTTAAATAAATTCGCTTTCATTAAAATAGTTATTTTCTTTTCCTCACTCCTTTTCCTTTCTTTTCCTTTCTCTCTTCTCTTCTCTTCTCTTCTCTTCTCTTCTCTTCTCTTCTCTTCTCTTCTCTTCTCTTCTCTTCTCTTCTCTTCTCTTCTCTTCTCTTCTCTTCTCTTCTCTTCTCTTCTCTTCTCTTCTCTTCTCTTCTCTTCTCTCCTCTCCTCTCCTCTCCTCTCCTCTCCTCTCCTCTCCTCTCCTCTCCTCTCCTCTCCTCTCCTCTCCTCTCCTCTCCTCTCCTCTCCTCTCCTCTCCTCTCCTCTCCTCTCCTCTCCTCTCCTCTCCTCTCCTCTCCTCTCCTCTCCTCTCCTCTCCTCTCCTCTCCTCTCCCTTTTCTTTTCTTTTCTTTTCTTTTCTTTTCTTTTCTTTTCTTTTCTTTTCTTTTCTTTTCTTTTCTTTTCTTTTCTTTTCTTTTCTTTTCTTTTCTTTTCTTTTCTTTTCTTTTCTTTTCTTTTCTTTTCTTTTCTTTTCTTTTCTTTTCTTTTTTCTTTTTTCTTTTTTCTTTCCTTCTTCGAGGATCAGCCCATTAAATGTTTAGTGAAGTTGGGCCATGCTGCAGGCCTCCAGTGTTGATCCCTCAAAATACCATGAAAACAACTGATCTCTTACAGGGCTGTATTTTATTAACGAAGCATACGGCTCTTTTCAGGGTATATTCTACTTCTCAAGAAGTGTGTGCCATACCCCAAACCCTCTTCATCCTACGAGAAACGGGTAAACTTCTAAATAAAATCATCTGTTAAGTATTGCATTATTTTTCTCACTCATTTCCACCCCATTCTCCAATGTAATGTTTCTATTCTTTATTAAAATGAGAAAGCAAACAGGAAACACAGGTGTCCCAAATAACATTTTAGTAAATAGTAACATAGCTGTACAGAAAATTTTTAAAGATCCTTTTTTTTTTTTCTTTTATTGAATAAGAATGTCATTTTTCTGTGTAATTCCTATTGCTACAGGGAGCTCTTCTGCAATCTTGCAGCTGGCATAAACCAATCTCAGATCAGGTGAGAGCAGAAAGAGGCATTCCCTCATTCCTCTTATTCTATCTGCCACCTTTATACAGACGTGGAATGAACATGATCTCATTTGATATGCAAAAACATAAATCTTCCTCCTGCTTGTTAGAATTTTAATTTTCTGATGTTACTCACATACTCTACAGCCTCTGGTGCCTGAAATCACACTCTGAGATACTTCCAAAGATTTTGCTCTCCACTGTTGTCGTGAGCCTCTTTTGTGATTCACATAAATCATGATCACTCAGATGTATCAGGATGAGAAGCACAAAACAGCCAAAGTTTATTACTCAGTCTATACGATGTTGCACAACAGCAGCTTGACAGTAGTTAACAATTTTATCACTAACTCCATAATGCTTGTCAATCCTACTGCTTTTCCTGCAGAGAGCTTGTTGATGATGAGCAATGAAGCTGTGGACTTGAGTCATAAACAGTATTCCATCTGTTGATACAGAAACTGTTTTAGTCATCATTATTTTCTTTTTAATAGTTCTCATAAATATTCTTCCTTCTTTTTTCAACCCACTGACAGCATCATCATACTGTACTCCTTTCCTCTGCAATCTAACACATAAATATCACAAAGTAAGCTGTACCAGCGACAGTTCTTCAACCTACCCCACTATGATAAAATATCTCACAGTAGTTTGAATTTGTTTCCAGCTATTAAGAAATACTGACTGAATTTTTGTCTGTACCTTCAAGGTACTAATTATTATTAGTATTATATTAGTATTATATTATATTATATTATATTATATTATATTATATTATATTATATTATATATTAGTATTATATTATACTAATAATAGGTATATGGCCTAGTTTTGCTTTCAGACTAATCTTTCAGTTGCATAACTCCATTGATTCTGTTAGTGAAGCAGGCACTGACACAAACCCTTTACATTCCTAGACCAATCACGTCTATATGTTCTTGAATTTACTATTTACTAGTGACTATAGCAGCTCCAGGTCATCCTGTTTGTGACAATCCTCTTGCAAGACGGCAGCATGCAGCTCTCCATCAGCCCATTCAAAAAACCATTCTTTCTTCTCCCCATAGAAACCATTTATTTATTTCTATTTCAAAGGTTCAAGTTAGTGATCTCTGATTTGGACTGCAGACACCTCCTTTTTTACCAATTCACCACAAAAAACTCTTTTGTAACCCCCCTTTTGTATCAACTCTAATGAGGATGGGAAATTGCTAGGAGACCATGTGAAGCGTGTTACTTCTTGTGCCCTGCAGGAACCAGAGAATCTCTTTCAGAACTCTATCGTTCTTCCCAGGAACTGAAAAGTCTGTGCAGATCCTGATCCCCAGCCTAGTCCTGTTTCCATTCCCAGGGAGATACACAGGGCTGGTGCCTTGATGCGCATCACGGGACAGATCCTGACTGAGGCCCTGCTCTGCCTTCCTCGTGAAGGCAGCCATATCCCATCTCAGGGAGACCCCACCCTCACATTGATAACATACTGATGGCTGGCACATAAACACACTCCGTGTCTAAGCATATATTGTGTCCTTACCTAAAGTAATAATACAACAAGAAAATAAATCTCCTAAAGTGAGCTTCCATTCCCTGGCAACCTAAAACAGAAGCCAATACTCACTTTTATCTTTTCAACCCAAGAAACTTCACTGATTTGTCATTAACTTCAGCTCTACCAGTAAGGATGAGATCTGTCAGACTATGCAATGCTGAGAAAAAGCGTATTTTCAAAAAGTGCTCCAAGTACTGAGAGGTTGTAAAATTGTATTACCTGGATTGGGTTGAAGATACTCTATTGTCTTCGCCATTATTTCCATAACTGCCCTGCTGGTAACATCCACTTTCTAAAGGACAGAGAGTTAAACAATAAACATGAAAAGAGATGTCAGACAAGAGGAAGATGCTTTTGTCTCTTCTCTTTGAATTCTCTTTTGAATTTTTTTAACTGTTCTCATCATTTTAATTTTGTGTCCCTGTGAACAACGGTGGAGCAAATCCAGCCCTCGTTTCAGAATGGTGATAATGCTTGAAAAACTACCAAAATACAAGCCTGCCATTTTTGCTTGTAGCAGAACCACTCTTTAAGTGAAACTATTACCACAGTGTATCTTGAGATGATCTATCAGGAATTTGACCCAATTCATTGTGCTACACTGATGTTTTTCATTATCCCGGAAAATGTCCACAATAAGGAAATCTTTTTGATAGAAAGATCACTGAAAACCATCTAAAGAATTATTAATCCGTGGTTCCTTAATTGGTGGCAAACTAATGGAAAACAAACAGATGTAAATCAAAACCAACCACTAAAGAGAAAATGAGCTGTCCACCTCTTTCAGAGGGAGTTCTGGTAAAAAAGGGATAGGAGAGACAAGGTATCCCTCAGCATCCAATTTCAAGAACATTAGCAGCTAGAAGGCATCAACAGTTTATTTCCACTGAATCACTCCATGAAGATTTATTTTATATTTAGGAACTTAAATAAGGACAACTATATAGAACTGCATATCATTACTTTCTTCTATGTAAAAGGAATTCTTGATTTCTTAAGTAGGTGGCATCAGCTTATAGTTGCTTGTAGGGAAATGTACAACTACACTCTCAGAATTAGCCCTCAAAGAAACAAATGCTGTTTTGACAGATCTGGGGCTCACCATAATCTATTCTGTACTCCGTATTTAAGAAAACACACTGCTTTTCTTTGCAGGGTGGCTTGTGTCCTACAGAGTGAGCTTCTTTACTATACTGGTGAATTCCTATTTTAAAAAAGAACACCTGAGAGAAGTTGTTTGCAGCAAGCTGTGACTGACCTCTTTCCTGTGTTTTTTGTTTTGTTTTGTTTTGTTGTTTTGTTTTATTGCTATTGCCATCTGCCAGGTCTTGCTCTATGTTTTTCACAAAGAAGCAGCAGAGGTCTGCCAGCCCTGGATGAACAAGTAGCTGAACTACCTGGTATGGAGCCCAGAAATGGCAAGAAGGCTGCAAAAGAGTGCGGGGGCGAAGGAACAGAAGGCCATGGACAGGCAGAAGGAGCATGTCCATTGCCTACAGAAAAGCTGGCAAGGGATCTGGGACTCGTGGGGAGTTGGGGAGTAGCCAATGAATCTACTCTGTGCTGTTCTTAACTCATAGTGCTCTCATCTTCAAAGCTGCCAACGCACACCTCCCACGATCATCCCATGAGACTCACCCCTGGCTGCTGAACTGTCCTATTTCCAGCTCTAAGGCTAACATTGGGTTTACGAATCTTCTTTAACAAATTCCAGGTTTGATGGCAAAGCCTATGATTTGTAGCACCTTCAAAAGGAAACTTGGGCAAGGGGGGAGAAATCACTTCTCTAATACTCTGCTATGATGTGCAAAGGATATGTCCTCCACCTTTCATTTTTTCCTTATCTTCCCATGCAAATGCACATTTATTTATCTGTTTCTATTCTATTTCTCTTGATCTGTTACCTATTAAATATACACTCGACAACCCACATAGAAATAATTAGTGTTACAAGATTTGATGGCAATTGTCAAAGACAAAGTTAGATTAAAAAAACATTGACTTTTTCAACTAACATATTCTCAACACTACACAGAGCTGTGACTCTTCTTCTCATGAAGAAAGTCAGTTCTAAAACTGCCAGCTTCCCTGAGGAGTCCACTGGGGGAATTTAGCTCTATCCTCCCAAGACGCAATGCCTATGGATATCTCAGAATCTGTGAATGAATATCCCAGTGCTACTGTCAACCCTCTTCCTCAGACAGCTCTTGCTCCTCAAGTGATGCTCAAGTAGCTGAGAATTACAGTAGCAAGTTTTCCACTGAAATGACCATACTTACAGAAAGGCTCTCTCTACAATGATTTAACTGATGGCAATTTGTAGCTGGCATCAGCTCCAATCTCTGAATGAAATATTGACAGTATAAAGAGTACCATATATTAGGTACTCCTCCATCAAAAGATAAAGAGGGACAAGAATCAGAATACTCAGTCTTACTGAACAGAATTTGAGACAATCAAAACTATTCAAATTACGCAGAGACAGAAGCTTTGAAAAACCATCCCTCAAGAGGAAAAATGAACAGTAATAATGATTGTGTATATCTGTATTAGGACTTACCCTTTCCATTTCTTTGAAGTCATCATCTAGTTTGGTCCCTTCTGCACCTCCTACTTTTTCACTCACTTTCTGCAGTTTAAAAAAAAAAAAGAAAAACAAACATTCAGCAATATTAGGAAGTGTTTTTCTGCCATAGATTGGTATAACGTTCAGACACACTTTTTCTGAAAAAAATTACTTCAATCACACTTTACCATAGGCAATCAGAAAAAAAAAAAAAAAAAAAAAAGACTACTTCGTAAGTCTCAGACACCCAATCCTTTGCTGGTACCAAAGGAGATATGTACTATCACACCTTTGCACTGTCACACCCTTTTTTGTCTGTGAAGTGGATGCCTGTATCTTGAACTTATCAAGCAACTAATCAACAATGACAGAGCTGTATTCAGCAGACAGAAACATCCATGACCATTTGTGCTGGTGAAAAACAAAGTGAGTTGACAGAATGAACTGGGGAAGGAATAAATACATAAAAAACTTCCTAATCACAGATGAAAAATGTCTCCAGCTGCATTGTTCAGTACATAAAAATGCAATACCTAGAATAATAATCATGTATAAACCCAAAGCTGAGCCCTGACTCCAGTATTCCTGAAACCAACAGGCACCCATACCCTTGAATTCTTAGACACATTTTGACTCAAGCCACAGTTAAGCCTTCTGAATTTAATAGCAGGTTTATAAATAAAAGTGATCCATTCAAAAACAAACAAAAAAACAAAAAACCCCACAACTATATTCACGCCATGCAAGAATTTGAGGGTCATACGAGTTGCATACAGTCTTTTCACCCTGGCAAAGGCCCTGGGGGACCTTTTCACAGTATTCCAATACACCCAAGGGCAGCTAGAAAGGGAATGGAAGCACTCATTTGCAAGAAGCCACACTGAGGAGAACAGGTAATAAGCTGCACTGGGAGAAAATTCATGTTGATATTAGAATGATATTTTTAGGGTGAGAACAAACAATCACTGAAAAAATCTTCCCAACATGGTGGTAGAATCCCCAACACTGGAAGTTTTCAAGCTGCGGTTGGACAGGGCTCCCTTTTCTCACTAAAGATCAGACCTGATTACATTTTGAAGGTCCTTCCCACCACAGCTGTTCTGTCTGATTCTGTCATTCCACATACATTACTTCGTTGACAGACCAAAAAACAAAACGTTGAACTTTGCCATCATTTTTTTAGCAAATATTCCGTTTTGCTTTGTTTCTTTCTTAATTGTATAAAATAGTCAGCTGGAAAATGAACTGGAAAATGAAACAATGTTTTCATTTCCCTAATTCAAGCTGGAAGACATTCAGGAGAGTTTCTCTCTAAAGTCAGTAGAAGTGACAGTAGTGGATTTGAATGATGACTGCTACACAGTACCAGTCAAAATGGCTTTTAGTAATTGCATTTTCACAGATGTATGTTAATGCTGTAACTCCACAGGTCAGGTAGAAGCATGTGACTCAGTGAATGTACTGCTCTTTCACTAGGTTGCTATTTGTCAAATGAAAATCATCAGACATATTAGTTTCTGTTTTCTGCACATTTTCAGTTCTTTGAACATTTTCAGTTCTTTAAACATTATTTAATTTTATAAACTTTCCTAGGAGCTTCTGAATCTTCTTTCAACAGTTTTAATGAAGTAACTACTGACTCCAGTAAGGAGACTTCTGGCAGAAATTAAGGAAAAAATGCACCTTTTTTTTCTCTTTTTTCAACCCATGCTAACATAGGTTGAAAGACAGCCCACAACTTATCATTTATTGTCCATTAATAAAATTCAGATATGATTAATTTTATCTTCACTATAGTTCACTCCTACAAAGTGGCAAGCACAGCATCTCGAAGCACTTACTGATTACTATTATTACATTTTGAATAGAAAATGGCAGTAGAAAATAGAAAATCAGTTCTGTTTGTTTTCTGTCAGCTCACTGCTAATTAGTACCCAAAATAGTACCAATTATCACTATGAAAAGCTCAAAAAAAAAAAAAAAAAAAGACTACACTTACCCATTCTTTGCACAATTCAGACGATTCTCTGTGATCTGCACTGCTGATCTTAACAGAGATCAGTGAGGTATCACAAAACCTAAATATTTTAAGCTCAGTGCTGTTAGAAACAATTCTACTATGGACAACAGGTAGACTAAATATCTGAAAAGGCATTATTCATCTGCAGCATCTACAACAAACAGTAACAAAGGAAGTAAAAAAAGTCTGAAGTTTTCCTCACCAGCCCATGAATAAGCCTTCTGTGAACGGACATTCTATTACAGCTGACATGGCAAAATCTGGACAGAAGCTGCTATCTGCCACAAGGCTTTTAGGTCCCTGAAAATAAAGGTCTCAAATATGCTAGTACTTAAATATTCAAAGCAGATTTTGAATAGATTATATTCATCTTTAAGGATAGAAAGTACCTGAAGGTAACTAAAGCTTCAGCCTCTTTTAAATGTAGCTTTACTTTTCATAACTTAGGACCTGATCATAGCTGGGGAGGTTTTGCAGACAAGTCTTATCATCCCCAATGATTCCCTGAAGATCCTATTTCACATCTACAAACATTACCAACTGTTCTTTCCCTTCATATTCAGCTGAGAAATGCATGACACTTAACAGCGCAGCTCTGTAGTCAGCTAGATTGTAGTCAAAGAGGCAGTTCACCCCCTTTTTCTCAACATGCTTTCCATTTTTGATCCCTGGGTCAATCACAAATCCACAGAGAAGTCACACATTTAAGGTGGCAAACGTATCTGTGCTTGTGCAGAAAAAAACGTTCTTGATGTTCTGGGTAAAGAGTTGTTAATGACAACAGGGATGAGTCACAGGTTGAGAGACAAGCCATAGAGCCCTCCTGGAGTTGGGTGACTGTTCTCTCAGGGTTACTTACATCACTTCAGGGAAGCACTTTCACCTCTATTATCCAGACCAAAATCTAATTTGGAAAAGCACTGTTGATGTGTGGAATCAAACTCTGTGACCCAAATAAGATTACAAAGCAGGTATGGTTTATTCAGTGGTGTGCATACACTGGGTGCAAGGGGGAATAGATCTGCCTAACATGCATACCATCAGGAAAAATCATGCTACAGATATAGGCTGAACTAATCATAATCAATAGTTTTCCCGGAATTTGGATATATATTCATTACACCCCCAAGAGTGTGCAAGAGGGGAGCATGCAGATCCTCCCCTCTTGTGCATGTCTAGTGGGTCATGGGATGAAGATTTGTCTTCCTCACAAAGGCTTTGTTGTCTTCCTTGCTGTGAACTTCTGACCTTTTGGGGGGCCACCTCACAAGCTGGTTTCTTTTAGCCCTGTGGACATCTAAACACCTCCCTGCCAGATGTCTCTGGGCTTTTCTCAAACCTTATCAGTATAGTCTTCATTCCCCTCACTATTCCAGATTCAGTGTCTGGCATCCCTTATTTTTCTAACAAGCTTTACATTCTTACTTCTATAAACTATCTCTAACTATCTGCCTTCACCCCTCTTATTCTCAGTCACTGTGAAGCCACCTTCTTACCTTTTTATTTTCACTTACGGGGCTCTTCTCACCTTTCACTGTCAGATCATAGGAAAAGAGCAGCTGAATCATAGTCCCATTTGAAAACTTAAATACTGCGATTTCTTGAAAGGCCCAAACACTCCATAGTCAGAGACAAGAAATCAAATCAAAATCAAATTCAAAAGGGATTGAAATTCAAAAGAAAAGAAACCTGTAGAGTTCTTCCCTCTTATGGCAGAAGACAGCAATCTGCTCAGAGGAAGATATTATGCTCCCATTTCAAGGCCATAATCTGAGGTGGTCTCATGGGAGCTGTGGGCCTGAGAAAAGCAACTGAAACACTTGCAACTGAAATCATATTTTCGTCAGCCCATTTGTATCCATCCTCTTAATCTACTGTTTAAGCATTTAATTAAGAGCTGTTGTTCCACAGATATAATATCACCAGACAGGAAGCTACGGCAGCTTGCATCAGCTGAGGATCTGCTTGTGCAAAAGACTCAGAAGCAGTCAGAAACCCGTCAATGCAAGGTTTAGTCTTCTGGAAGCACAGAGGCAGAAGCAGGTTCAAGTTTATGAAAGACTTTCAAACAGGTTCTAAAATGCTGTGATGCTTTGTTAGCATTGCAAACACAAGGAAGACATAGCTGACTTGCAAAAGTAGTGATAAACACACATTTCAATGGAAAGAAGTCTGTGTACACATGCTGAAGGTCTGCCAATGCTGTGGGCTTTTCAGGAGAAAACATTTGAAAAAGTACATTTATAAAAAGCACAGTCTCCAATCAAGATTATTTTTTTTTTTAAATTCTGTCATTTCACATTCTGTTGAGTGCAAAGAAACTTGTAGGTTAATATTTCTGCATGTTTGATTCCCACATAGAATTTGTACTTCAGAATTTGTTACCAGAAAATGTGATGCTTGAAATTCAAAATTATGGCAACAGTTCTGGTTCTCTGCACTCAATAAGGGATACATCTTGTGGCAAATCACATTCTCAGCCTTAGCAAGAAGCAAGAGAGAGTATTTTCTGGTAATTTCAGTTAAATTATAATACAGACTAAAAGAAAGAATGCAGCTAAGAGGAGCAAGTAAATCAGCTCTATTTGAGACTTCTTTTCCAAATATAATTGGAATAGAAAAGAGGCACCTTCTCCAAGTTAGCTATCTCCAGTAAAATAGAAATAGATTATACTCAGAAATCCTGCAGTGCTATAGTAAATATCACTGCCAGTGCACAGTGTCTGACTTTGGACCAGAAAGGAAATCAATATCTGATTTCAACTGAGGACACGTAACCTTGCTCAAGCTCTTCAGACACAGCCACCTAGGTGAGGAAAGTCCCAGCTTACAAGCCAAATGATCCAAAACCATTGGTCCTGGAAAGCTTCAGGAAACTCAGTAAGTTTGACATAACTCTTCAGAAGCCAGAAATGTTTGGTTTCCCTTACAAGTCATGTCACTCATTTGTTGGAAAAATTGAGCAAAAAAACACCTATATTTTTATTAAACACAGAAGATTTCACACAAATGGAAAGCTTATCACCCTTTCCCTTGTATTTAATAGTCCTTGTACTTCATTCTGTTTTTCTTTTAATTTGTAAAAATACTGTACAAAAGAGGGATTGTCAATAGGACTTGAAAAAACAATGTATAACAACCCAGTGGTAACTGGCTGCCCGTGGCCTGGACAGGTATATACTCCTTTGGGTAAGAAACTGGCTAGAGGGCTGTGCCCAATGGGTAGTGGGGAATGGAGTTAAGTCCAGCTGGCGACCCATTTCAAGTGGTGTCCCCCAGGGGTTGGTACTGGGGCCCATCTTGTTTAATATCTTTATTGATGACCTAGATGAGGGGATAGAGTGTACGCTCAGTAAATTTCCAGATGACACCAAGTTGGGAGGTGGTGTGGATCTGCTTGAGGGTAGAGAGGCCCTTCAGGGGGATCTAGATAAGCTGAATCGCTGTGCTGAGGTGAATGGGATGAGGTTCAACAAGGCCAAGTGTTGGGTCCTGCATTTTGGCCACAACAACCCCATGCAATGCTATAGGCTTGGGGCTGAGTGGCTGGATGACTTTGAAGAGGAAAGGGACCTGGGGGTGTTGGTTGATGCTCAGTTGAACGTGAGCCGACTGTGTGTCCAGGTGACCAAGAGGGCCAACGCCATCCTGGCCTGCATTAGAAATAGTGTGGCCAGCAGGAGCAGGGAGGTGATCATCCCCCTGTACTCAGCACTGGTGAGGTCGCACCTCAAGTATTGTGTTCAGTTTTGGGCCCCTCCCTACAGGAAAGACATTGAGGCCCTGGAGCGTGTCCAGAGAAGGGCAGCGAAACTGGTGAGGGGTCTGGAGCACAAGTCTTATGAGGAGCGGCTGAGGGAGCTGGGGTTGTTTAATCTGGAGAAGAGGAGGCTCAGAGGAGACCTTACTGCACTCTACAACTTCCTGAAGGGAGGTTGTAGTGAAGAAGGGTTTGGCCTCTTCTCCCAGGCAATAAACAGGACCCGAGGAAATGGCCGCAAGTTGTACCAGAGGAGGTTTAGGTTAGACAAGAGGAAAAGTTTTTTCTCTCAGAGAGTGGTCAGGCACTGGAATGGCTGCCCAGGGAGGTGGTGGAGTCGCCGTCCCTGGCAGTGTTCAGGAGGCATCTGGATGAGGAGCTGCAAAATATGGTTTCGTAGCTTGTGGTAGCAGTGGTAATGTGAAGATGGTTGGACTAGGTGATCTTATAGGTCGTTTCTAACCTTGTGATTCTATGATTCTATGATCCTATGATCTCAGTGGTAAAACACAAACAGGATCCTAACTTAATGTATATTCAAGACTAACAAGGGCAATAAAGGCTATTTACATCCCATTAAACAAATTTCTCAACCCTGGCAGCCAGAAGAGCAGTCCCTGATACCAGCTGGATTTCATCAGCACATGATCGTCTCTGTGCAAAACTGAGAAGCACAATGACTCCACCAGTACAACAGAAGCTGTGAGGAGCCATGAAAACAATGTGAAAGGCAAAAAGGTAAAAAAAGAGATGTCCAAGAATCTCCAGGAAACTTCACTGTTTCTGTTCTGTTTGTACTAAGACATTGATTACGCCACTTTCTCTCTATTTTCTCTCTGCTGAGATGAAGAAATACACTTGCCAACCACAAGGTAAAATTGTGAGAATCTGCACCTGCTACTGCTTGTCAGCATGAGTGTATTTAGCAGAAATGTTAGTGATGTAGTTAAGGTAAGCATCTGCCAGACAAGTCTGAGATTCTCTCTTCCCTTCTACAATTTGACAGATATCTTTAATCAAGAAATAATATACTGACTCCCCCGATAGCACTGCAATCACTTTCTCTCTCTACTAGGAGTCTTATTTCATGGATTGTTCCACCCAGCGGGGTATCATCATAGCTGGGTACATTTACCCTTTCTTAACATTTCCCTCTACTCTGATGATTTCACACACAGTATGACAACAAAAAGTACACTACTCAAAAATCAGGAAGCGAACTGAATTTGAGAGCCACAACAAAGAAAAAGGAGACTAAGACCGGGACACAAGAAGGTTGTCTTGGCCTCTCACAAAGCATTTCCTAAGTACACCTTATATACATACAATAGCTTGGCCTTGCTGGTGCTCACATCTGCTAGTAATAGGGCCCAGAGCCTTGTAAAGAGCCCTGAGTACACAAACAAGTTAGAACTCCTGGGAAATAGGCTGTAATGTGACAGAGGAGATAATAATTGGCAGTGCCAGTGGTGAAGCTTGTCAAGTCACAGGGGAAAATTTTCAGGGGACAGGATCTCCAGTAATAATCTGGAGCAATGGCAAAGTGTCTCACAGAAACTTTTCCTCTGAAAGAAATCCATTGAAAGGAACATCCATAGTGAATCTGTCCTATGCATTTAATCATTTAGAATCAATCCATAAATTGATCTTTTTCCATTTTCAGTTAAAGATGAAGGGGGGGTGGGATGTCTAGATTAGCAATTACTTTGTCCATTCTAATACAGCATTTTTCTTTCTAAGCGCTGGTAATTGGCCACACTGTAGAATTCTGCTGTTCCAGAACTGTTCAGCACTAGCACACAATGCGAAAGTATGCCTGCATCTGTGCAAGATTTTGCACTGACAGCAGTTATTGCGGAGCCTCTGCTGCAATGCCACTGCATTAGACTGGAGACTGTCCACTGGTGAGGGAAATAAAGCAGAATGAGAGCAGAGACAGAACTGCTGAGAAAGTGCTGGGGAGTAGCAGCTGACTGTATTCCTGCAGCAAGTCCTTGCACATAGGCACCCAGTGCAAGAGAGCATTTAAGTAATACCAGAGGAAAGACACAAAACTATACATTCTGGTGCCTGATGTGTACTGACAACTGAGACACTGCCATATCCCAAGACAAGCACTGGAATCTATTTCACATATACTACTGAAGTTTCACATTAGCTGTTCACAAGCCTCAGAAGCTCAGTTCTCTGTGTGTTAGTGTTCAGCCAGAAAGCTGGTCACAACTTTAGCACCTCTGCTGTTCAGAGTGGGCTCAGGAGCTGGCAAAGAGGAGCTGAGAAGCTGGCAAATGCTACCAGAGAGCTGAGGACAGTCAGAACACTGTGTGCTTTCTCGACACTACCTCTCCATCCCCAGCAGGACACCAGTACCAGCAACAGAGAAGAAAATGGCATAAAAAAGGTCGCTGTATCAGCTAGAATATATGCCAATCTTTTTTTCCTTTTTTTTTTTTTTTTTTCAGTAAGCAGAAGGGCCAAAGAATCTAATCCCATATGGTATTCCCACTTCTGATGTCAAGAGTGCTGTGATCTAGAGGCAGTAATAGACCTGTAGGCAGTAATGTGCTCATATAATTATTGCAGTTGTGCAGAGACCTGGACTCAGACCCTCTATCCTCATGAGCTCTCCCCACAGCAGCAGTGAAAGCTTTGCTGTACACTGTACTGTCACACAGAAGGCAGACCTCTGTGCTACAAGAATATAGTGTTTTTTGGATTCTGAAATTTATTTCCTGAGGTGAGCAGTGCCAGCTTTCTCATTGAATGTTACCAGCAGGCAGTTCCTGACCCATCTTGCTTTGTTACCGTATCTAATGTTTTTGTATTTTAGGAGACTGTGAACAACAAAATTACACATTCATTCAATCTGTCATACTTCTTTCATGTCTCCATAGCAACTTTTATGAAATTATAAGGGGAAGATCACAGAAATACAGAATTGTTTGAGCTGTCAATGGTCACCTAGTCTACCTCCCCAGCAATGAACAGGGACACCTACAGCTCAATCAGGGTGCTCAGAGCCCTGTCCAGCCTGATCTTGGATGTCTCCAGTTGTCCACAATTCTGGACAACTTGTTCCAGTGCTTCATCACCCATATTGTAAAAAAACTACTTCCTTTTGTCCAGTCTAAATCTCCCCTTTTTTAGTTTAAAATCATTTTCCCTTATCCTATCACAACAGACCCTGCTAACGAGTCTGTCTTCTTAGTTATAGCTCCCTTTTAGACACTGAGAGGCCTCTGTCAAGTCTCCAACGCTCTTATAAAATTCTTGTGTAGGCAGAATCTAGAATTGCAGCTTTATATTTAGTTGTTTCACTTTCAGGCAGTGGAGCTGTGGACATAAAAACTATTACAAAGACATAAAACAGTACACAGAATGAAAAAGTGGCTAAGAGAAACAGATCATGTATCCATCCAGTAAGCTGCATTATCTGGAGCTCAGGTACATCATGTTTATGGATCATAATTTACATTATCTCAGCAGCATACAGTTACACATGACTGTTCCAGCTATATAGCTTTTGACTGCAGAAGAAGCAATGATCTCTTCCTTCTCCCAGCTTCACTTGGCTTACCTCACCTCATAGCATACCTCAGATGTGCAGGTGTCAGGTGAATTAAACCAAGTCACCAGATTGCTTGAGCTCACTGACTCCATTTCAGTACAAAACTGTGAATAAGTTTCTGATAGTAGCAGTTTACAAGCTGTGAGGTAGAATTCACATTCTCTCCTCATGAAAAACATCATTTGCAGTAAACTTCAGCTTTGAAAAGTTGAGTACCTCACATACAAGAATAAAGTGTGCAAGGGCATGTTTTATATGCCTCTAAAATCTCCACAGAGAGCTCGAACACCTGATCGGGGGGGGGGGGAGTGCATCTCCTATGAAGAAGGGCTGGGAGAGCTGGGCTTGTTCAGCCTGGAGAAGAGAAAGCGCAGGGGAGACCTCACTGCAGTCTTCCATTATTTAAAGGGGATTTACAAACAGGAGAGAGACCAACTTCTTACAGAGTCTGATAGTAATAGCACAAGGGGGAATGGTTTTAAACTAAAAGAAGGAAAATATAAGTTAGCAGTTAGGAAGAAATTCTTTACTCAGAGGGTGGTGAGGTACTGACACACGCTGCCCAGAGAAGCTATGGGTGCCCCATCCCTGGAGACATACAAGGCCAGGTTGGATGGGCTCCGGGCAGCTGAGCTGGTGGGTGGCAATTAGCTCACAGCAGGAGGTTGGAACTGGATGGTCTTTAAGGTCCCTTTCAACCCAAGCTGTTCCAGATTCTATGAAATAAGTACTACTGCAGCTCACAAGGAGCACCTCTGAACTCCAGGCAGTTGAACATACGTATCTGCACTAAGCAACAACTGAGCTGAGTCTGCTGCTCCTATGTGGAAATTCTAAGAGATACCAAAGAGAAAAATGTCCATAAAATTCCCCTGGAAAGAGCTTACAATATAGCAATGATTTCAGTAACTGGTTCTTCGCTACCACCAAGATTCATCATAAGACAACACAGTTCAGTACAACAAACTGTGCTTTACATGCATACTGCAAATATTTATGTCAGTTCTGTTTTTTACAGCCCACAGTATTGTAGCATACCTACCTTAAGTTTCACAGAAAAGGAGAAATGCTTCTCTGAAAAAGCAATTTCACATGCTGCTTTTTGTCTGGTTATAGTCCTTGTAATTTTAACGTGATATGAGAATAAACTATTCCATGAGCAAGTTCAGCTTTATAAAGCTGTTAGATTTTATTGATTTTTCCTAAAAATATTACAGAGCCTTCATGCATTTGCAGTAGGAACTCATTTACAGTCCCTGAATTTTAAAAACAGATTAGGAAGATGCAAAAGTAGAACTCTTTCCTGATATCAGCGTGGAACTCATTACTCAGAACAGAAACATTTGTCACTGCAAGCTGAAGTCCCCATAAAAAATAAAGGGAAGACTATCAATGCTGAAATTCTGTCCTCCCTAAGTTACACTGTAGACATTTCTGATCAGAAAGATAGGCAGTACCTTTTAAACAGTGCACTATAAAAATAAAACTGTTGATATAAGAAGGAAGTAATGTTCTCAGTACAGAGTGCAGAAATACATGCATGGGAATATATTTCTTAGAACCAAGCACACCTGATCCTTTCGCAGGTTCATGTAGGTGAAGAGGCATCCTAATTATGTCTAGAAAGACAGCTGCATACGCCTACAAACTACAGGCAGAGAGACATAGTTTAAGCCAGCCTCATCCTGTTTAGAGAGACAGACCACAGCTGTGTTTCACAGGTGAGGGAAGTCACCCCAGTATCCACAGAAACTGGCTCCCTACACATCTACAGCCATCCCACTGAAACCAGGTTTTTTTTGACTGAATCTATTTTGCAGTATATAGCTGTCATAAGGCATGCTGTACAGTCTTTGACACGTGCTCAGGGGCTTTCCAACTGCTGTAAAGTAATTGGAGGTTTCTGCCTGCCATCTGCAAAAGCAGCAGAAAGGGGATGTGGAAAGAGCAAAACCAGAGAGAGAAATAAAGGAGGTATAGTTTTCAGCTGGTATAAACAAACAGATCTGCTTCCACTTCACTAGACATCATCCCAAATGATGCTCTATGCTGTCCCTGCCATTGAAAAGCCCATGTCCTTTTCTTTCTTCTATTTTCTTTAAAAAAAAAAAAAAAAGTGTTCAAATGTGTAGGATTTCTCTTCCATTTGAAATAGCTACTCCAAATTCCAATTGAAAGTGATTTTAAGGACAATCACCTTAGAGAGCAGGTGTAAATAACAGTTTTTCTTCCCTTCCTCCTTGCCATGTTTTCTGTAATAGCAAGTTTTAAAGTTTATCTTGGATTTTAAGATTTAAATATCTTGTAATCTGCATGGAATTTTTAAGCATGTATGATCCTTAACAGGAATCTACTAATTAAATTTATTAGAAGATTTATATTCAACATGCAATCTACCATAAGTTATTATGTGATGGTAGAAAAGCAAACAAACAACAGCAAGTACAAAGCAGGTGAGTTTTTCAAATGTCTAAATTCAAACATCAGAATGAACAATAAAAATATAGCATAAGCCTCTTTGTGTTATAATTAACTTAATTAGCCTGACCATCTGACCTATCCACATGCTCAGTTACTGTCCTCTGTACAGACAATTACTGCAGTAACATCTTCATTATAACCATCCAGTTTTATCTCTTGGGGATAGAGGGGGGAAATTGATTTGTATTCTTTCACATCCTTCAAGTCTGTACTTGGCTATAAAAGAAGAAGCACAGCGATAGAAAGAATGCTAAATACTTCATTGCCTTAGTCTACGTTATGATGCTTCACAGTGTAACTTACTCTGAGGAAAGAAATAATTTCTGAAAAATTCTAATCTCATATGTAATCATTTCTTGCTTTAAAATACTGTGTTTGAATTAATTTCCATTGGCAACATACAAGTAGAAATCATACACTGAGGTTGTTGGTTTGAAGTATGTCAATATACTGTGCTAGACCTGAGCTGTCTTAATGCAACTTCAAATCCAGAGAAGATCCCAGATTAGCCGGAACAAAAAGGTCAGGGACAGGTGGAAATTCCTGGCATTTGTTACAGTACCACCTGCAGATTGTGGGGACACTGAGAACAAAGCTTTTTCACTGTTACCTGCTTATGATGGTATCTGATGTTTATGTAGCTTTAAAAAATATTTTAAGCTAACACATTCACATAAGACAAGTAAATAAGGAAGGCTTACATTACAACCAAAACTGCACCGCTACCAACAGCTTCAGACACACTTTTGCTCATATGTAGGTCTCAGTTATGCCACAGGCTTTACAGCTTTTTTCCAGCAAGGTATCATATTGGCTAGCATGGCCTATGTCAAGTCATTTAATCCACTTGTACTCAGATTTCATCCCTCCCTGCACCACATCAGTAGCAGGGTGGATTAGTCAGCTAGGATCACAGTTTCCACAACAATTTTTTGCAAAGTACAAGTGTTCTTAATGAGCAGGCAGCATAACTTCTGTCTTAGCATGCATAGCTCCCAGAGCTGACCTTTATCCATAAGGGACAGGTAGGAAAACTCCCACAGATCTTACTGATACAGGATCAAGCAAAACAACAGAAGTGATGGAACTTAAAACTAACAATTGCTTATCAATAATCTCATATTCAAGACAAATCTTAACAATGTCAAGATTCTCCTCACAAGCCACTGATCATTCTTCTTCCACGATTCTTGAGAGTGCTGCATTAACAAAAGAAAACTGGAGTTGATAACATTGTACTATTCAGATTGCAGAAATACCAGCTCAAAATGGAACAGCAATGTTCGACACATTTGTAAAAACAAACTTTTACAGAAGCTTTGACCTTGTAATGGTTTTGCTCTTCATTAGTATTTAATGGCTGTTGTTTGAATCTATATAAAACAATCAATATTAAACAACCATAATGCAAAAGCCTATGGTTAAACCATTAGTCCCTTTGTTTTAGCACTATTTTAACTGATTAATAGGGATACATAAAAGCTTTGCCTGCTCCAGGGAGTCTTTTCCACAAACACCTCCTTTACGGCTAGAAGTACTCCAGCACAGGACTTCAAATGCTGGCAGTATATTGCCAGCAGTTCAAACACAACTACTTCTAACCCTGGTCAGGTATTGACTATGCAAAGCCAGATGACCTGCCGGTATCTGGACTGCCAATACAATTAGCAACGGTGGAACCCAACCAGGTTAACACTTCTCAATTGCTAGTTATGATACAGCAAGGGCATCTGAGACTTAAGGATGGCTGCTGGAATTCAGAAGGCATAAATGCACAGTAACATAGAATAATTCAGCATGCTGAATTACGCCCACCTTTGTACACATGGAAGGTGTGAAAAAAGGAATGAGTGAAAATATACCTATATTTTAACTAATAAGATAATACATGAATGGAAGCATTTTGATCCTGTATATTAAATGCAAAATGTGGAAGCTGAGAAGTTATTTACACAAATTCCAGTGCTAACAAGCACCATAACAGCATGCCACCTGGTTCCTAGATGATTCATCATTGATTCTTAGTTCTACAAGATAAAGATGCAACAGCATCCAAAAAGGAAAATTTGGTCCTTGTCTTCAAGAATAAGTTACTGTTTGTATCTTAAACTTCTACACTGCCAATAATAATTTATTGCTAAATTTGCAATTGTCCATCATGAAGTCACATCCAAAACATGAAATATGTATGAATACATATTTTAAGATTTTAAATTGTATAGAATTTTTGAAGTCTCTAAGTAAAAGTAAAAGTGTAAATATTTTTCACTGTTTGGTAATGGCAATGCAAAACAGGATTTTAGTGGTGGAAAAGTACCTCAAATTGAAGGTAGGGTGTATGGAGACTGAGAAATTGCAGTGGGTTTTGCAAGATCTCATTTTTCATTCTTCATGGCAGAATATGCCACTCACTCTGAAGTTGTTCTGCTGGACAGTAAATAAGTCACATTTTGAATATTCATGAATCTGTGAATAACATTGTGTCCCAGTTTTTTAGCTGCTCTGTGAGGTGATAATACCCAGAATAAAGCATTTTTACATCTTTTCCTTAAAGCATGCATAGGCTGTGATCCACAAATCAGTTGTGTCTTCTGGTTATGATCTAATTAACTCATATTCTAGCCACTCTGTGCCAATGTAAGAGTCAATAAGTGGTTTACAAGACTTCTGAATAGGTAAGATTCCTTAAATATAAATTTTTCAAAAGGCAAAAGAATTCATCACACATCTTGGGACATGCAACCACAGAATGACTGAGGCTGGAAGAACTGTCTTTGTCTTAACCTATGAGTCCTCTCACTTTTATCTTTCTGATTCCCCTTCACAGCTGGGGAGAGCGAGCAAGGGAGCTGCGAGGGGCTCAGCTGCTTTCCAGGGTTAAACCATAAGGGGGGCAATAAGAAAACCAACACCCAGCTGCAATGCTAGAAACGCACAGCCAGTACCTTTTTCCAAGGGAAAAAAGTTTAGCCCCAGCTAAACTCAACCATCTCCTGCTTTTTACCAAGAAAATGAGGCAGTGTCTAGTGGTGGTGCTGTAAGAAAAATGGTTACAAGTTTACACAGCCTCCTGACCACTCAACCATTTACTTTCATTTCCAGTCAACAGGTACCAAACCAGAATCTGTGCATCAGTTCTGTCACATGCCACTCTGATTCAGTATTTTTTTCATTTGTTTCAGCATCAGTATAACTGGAGTCTTTCACTAAGATAATCCAGCAGCATGGTCAACTCTCATGATCACCAGCCCATTTCAGTTAGCAGAAAATGAGAAAATTAGAAGCCTTTGCTCCTGAATAGGTTCAATTTCAACTTCAATCTTATCTTACCACAGCACAGTCAGTCTGAAGGATAATGAAACCTTAAATTACTGAGGAAAGAACTACCGTGCTTAATGCAAAACAGCACTTTGCTCTTGTAATTTGCTCTTGTAATAGACATTGTCCTTATCTTTTGGAGTAGCTGATAAAGTTTCTACTTCTTCTTTGACAAAGACAATTGTTTTATGAAGTTGGTGCTCTTTCAGTTCACTTTGCCTTTAACAAATGAAATTGATTCTGTCAAACAGAGCAAAACAAACCACTAGAATTGCAAATCAGTGTTTCCCTTTTTTATACCGAAGGGATGTCAGTGGGGAAAAAAACAACACAGACAGTTTAAAATAAGGACATTTTGAAAGGGTTACTGTATCCTGAATATTTTATCAGCAATAAATTTTACAATCATCATGAAATTTGAAACTGGAAAAGCAAACCTAAAACAATGAACCTAAACCAAAACAATTAACAGCAAAACAATTGCTGACCTGACAGGAAAGTGGAGAAAAATTACCTCCAGAGGACTGCAGGGCTGGCAGCAGATGCAGTACCCATATAAGCTGACAAAGCTACTAAAGTTTTGAAATGAAGCTGGTAACACTTCTTTGTCAGTGTTTTTTGCATTAATTGTAGTATCTGCCTTTTCCACTACTTTCATCTTTCTTGCCAATTTGAGCTGTAAATCTGCCTGGGTAAAACTGGGGTTATTTGTATGCAGAATATGTATACATCATTAAGATGACTCAGTGGAGACCATGGGCTTGATGTTCCCTAGGCACTTGTGCTGAGGAGATTTACTTACATTTTGAGATGCAAAATTAAGTAAAACCTTTCTCCCATCAAACTACCTTAGGAAGGTGAGGTCTAAAACCTCTCACATTTATCATTACATGAGCTTTATAGCCTCATGCAAACTGCAAGCAAACCAATAAAACTGAGGGTACTGCGACACATAGCTCTGTCAAGCCCTGTGTAAACAGCTCAGATGATACAGTATGATGATCTCTCATTCTTTCTCAAGATCTCTTCTGTGTAATAGATTCTGATGACTCAGATGCTCTGCATGAAAATAGTCAGGAAACCAAAAGATCAGCATATTAAATAACTGCAGAAGGTCTTTTATAGGTTAGGGCATGGAAATGGTAATCAGAAATAGTAATTCTGACAATATGCTATAGAGTAACTTCAGAGATGCTACGTATTTCTCAGTTTGACAGATAACATCACTTGGCCAAGTAAAATATTTTCTTGGCAGAGTTTTAGTGGTTTCGGTATGACTTCAGAAATGATTTCTGCATTAACAGATAGCTATTCTGTTCAAAAACACGCAGAATAAGTGACTCTGGGAAACCAACTGAAGAGACTAAAATGTGGGTTTCTGACATCTCAAAGACTTATCTGTTCAATGACAAAAATTGTGCTGTCCCAGTTAACGTTTGGAGGCAAGGGGTGTGGAGAAGGATCTCACACAACATGGAGGAGGTCCAAAGGGAGAGACTACAATCATACTGTTCACAGATGGCACTCAAATGAACCGTGTATATTTAAGCAAACTACTCCCTCCTTTTTACATAAAAATTCCTCTGCTATCTCAGAACTGTTTTCAGCATCATACATATTAGCAGATTTTCCGTCATCTCTAAAAGATTTATAAGATAAGTAAATCATGCTTTCCTAATCTGATCACTTTGTATCTTATAGAGTTTCCAGGTTCACTGTTTTTAACAGACTCTGTGGAAGATGCTTTGCTCTGGAGGTCAATGACAAGTTAGCTGGTTAACTCCAGTTCTTTCAGCATATTGGTAGGGCTGACAACTATTACAATGCTCCTTACTACATAAGGTAGGAAATGAAGAAGATAGCATCATAAATACATAATGTGTGAATCTTCTACTTGTGTAAACCATAAAACAACAGGCTTGGTTTTCCCTTCTGTGTCAGTAGCGAAACTTCCTTTATGTAACTTCTGCTTTAAAAAGAGCAGAAATGCTACAATAACTACATGCACAAGAGAAAAACATCTTTTTTTTTGTTTTTTTCCCACAGCAAAAATACAAAGGAAAATTCTTTGTGATCTGTGAATTTAATTATATAACATTTCTTAATTTAATAACCCATTAAAATCCATTATCTATAGCTCTTGAAAAGGGAAATGATCAACCGTGCTTGATCAGGGAAAGGCATTCAGGCAGTCATTACAGAGCTAGCTGCTATAAGACACAGTAAATCTTCCTTTCTTTTTTATGTAACCACAAGTTATAATCTATGTATTTCTACTGCACTGTAATGAGATGTTTGAGTCATTTCATGGTACCCTGCTGAACCTAATAAAAGGTTTTACTGCATCAGCGTTCATAAGGGATGAAATATGTGCCAATTATTCACAGCAGAATGATCATTTTCCTTTACCTTTGTCATTCTTTCCAGCTAGATAAAACGGTCAGAGTTTTCATACAGGTTTTGTGACTTCGCATTTTAGACAAAATGCACCAAAGTAGTGTGCAGGATTGCAAAGGTTTTACCTCAGGTGGTAGACATAAAAGAACTAAGGAAGCAAAATCTTCACTGGTGCCTAAACATCCTGCTCCTGCTTAACCCTCAACTCTACATACCTAATTACCTCAGGCACCAAAACTTGCTGATATTAAGCAAGTTGACAGGTTTGCAAAATTAAGTGTTGTAAAAATTCCACTGCAGTGAGAGAGATCATTAGTCCTGAGTAGCTGTCCTAGGTCCTCAGAAGTATAATTTGACCCTCAAAAGATTGGGACTTGTGCTGAAGTCATTTTCAGAGATAAGATTTGAATTTCCCAAGTCAAACAGGCTTTTCTTAAAGTGAGTGTAACTATGCTTAAATCTACTGAAATCTGTACTTCAAGTTTTGTGTCATAGTATGTCCATTTCCCATGACTTTAGCTGTGTTTATGGATGACTAGCCCTTTTCTGAAATTTCTGTTATCTAAGGGTTGTTTGATTAACTTAACAGTGAAAGCATCAGTATTTGTAAAACAAGAATTCTAAAGTCCTGGTTTTGTACATAGAATCATGAAGGTTGTAAAAGACCTCCAAGATCATCCAGTCCAACCATCCACCTATCACTAGTATTTCCCCACTAAATCATGTCCCTCAGTAAAATGTGCAAATGTTTCTTGAACACCTGCAGAGAAGATCACTCCCCTAGGCAGCCTATTCCAGCAACTGGCCGCTCTTTTGGAGATCACTCTTTTGAAGAAAGATCCTACCGGACTGGATGCACTAGACAATCTCTCTCTAAAACTGGAATAGGATGCATCAGTATCAGAAAAAAGCTCAGGGAAGTTTAAGTAGAGAACACAAACTGGAAAGATCCGAATGTAACAACATAATTAGTGCAAATTTACTACTGTTTATTTATTAAGATAATACAATGGCTGGATAGCTGCTTATTCTGGGCAAAAAGAAATTAGAACTAAAAGATACCACAGCGTCTTGCAAAGTATGTATATATACTAACTGAAGTCTTTTAACTTTTAACGGAAAGTTGCATTTGAAATGCATAAACAATGTATCTGCATCCCTAAATCACTTTTTCTTTCTACAGTTATGGGAAGAGAACAAGACTTTCCACATTAAAATGAAGTTTTGATCAACACAGTAAATTTGTAAGCTGTGAAGGCAATAGCATTTGGGGCTAGCATGCAGTAAAATGTATCAGCATAGATGGATACTCTTCTGATAATAAGTACGCTGGCCACTATAGAAAACACAACAGAAATACTGTACTTAAGCTTCACTTTTTCCCCAGTAGGGAGTCCAGTTGGACACTGTGCGCAGAAATGCAGCATACCAGATTACATTCAGTTTTATACAATATGAGATAGAATTATTACTTGTTGCTTTCCTTTGGTTTGTACCTGCATGTAAAAAGAAGAGCATGAATATATAAATGCAACCTTAGGCTGCACACATTTATAACCATTTTTTCTATTTAAAAATGATCACTAAAGAGATGAAGAATAATGTTTTCACTGCTTTAATTTTTAATTGCTTTCTGCTACGATGAAAGCTATTTCAATATAAAGCATTTCCTGACAAGTGAGAAGTTGTTACATGCAAATAATGCAAAAACAGATCTAACTTCTTGTCTTCAGCCTCATTAAACCGACTTCTGCAGCAGGCCAATTCAGCAGCAATGCCAGTGGCACAGGTTTTCCTAAATTAGCTCTGCTCAAATTAAATATTTAAAGAAGAAAAGCTTTTAAGGCAGCAGGGTATCATTAAGCCACAACTGCCATGCAGCTACAGAAGTGTCATCTCAAAATACATGCAGAAAAGAAAATCTGCTGGCTTCAAGGCAGATAATTACCAGGATCCATAGGTTAATTTTAAGGATTCAGAAGCACAGTGCATCATCTTGCACTGACTTACAAACTATGAATATGTATTTCCTCAAAAATCCAAAATTATGCACATTAAAAGGCTAAGAGAAAACAAAACAATAACAACAAAATCCACCATGTTTTTAAAGCTTCACTCACCAACATGTTGATGTTGGTTGAAAAACATGGGAGATAACACAGGTCTCCCAAAGCAGTGAAGAGAGAACTTCTATGATGCTTTTCTTAAAGGAGCTAGGAACTAGTTGCTCCAATAAATGGTTAATTCATACCAACGAAGGTCACTAAGTCATGTACATTCACTTATTCAGGGAAATTAATGGATGTATACATTACTGTGGAAATCCAGGCCACTGATTTCACATACCAAAAGTATTTCTGTGTTAGACCTACGTTAGAATTCAATATTGTTTATCATAGACGGGTTCTGTACAATGTCTTTAATATCCACTATTGCACAGAAATTTGCATAGACAGAGGTTTTTTTGTTGTTGTTTTTTGTTCATTTTTTTTTTAAATAACAACTCAGAAGAAAAATTCCTTTTAATTCAAAATTGGTTTTACTTTTTTTCTTTACAATTATATCCTCATTAAAAATTCTTCTCAGGAAAGATAAATACTACCAAAATAGCAGTCAAAATGACAATCCACATGAAAACTTAGTTCTACTTTTGTTCTTTGTTATGTTTTGTTTTGCAAGCACTCGCAATGGCAGCTAAAAGCAGAAAATTTTCATTTATGTTACCACTTCTACATGACTTTCTGCACAGTGTTTGAACTTTGAGGGGCACTCTCTGAAGTGCCCCTCAACCTGAGACAATCTAGCTCTCACTTCCCACACAACTAGCTTTTATTACTAGCTTGCCCAGTCTGTTACAATGCCATCACCACTGTTTTATCTGTCACGTTTTTTGTGCACTAATCTACCCACTATTGAAGTAATTGCTGTTCAAGCTCTTCTTATTCCAACTAGCATGTACAGGTACTTTCAAGAACTCTGTGGTAAAATGGAAGATGACAGATTAGCATGTATTGTAGTACTATTTGACATTTAGTTCTCTCCATGACTAAAAAAATTCAGCTTTATGTACTTCCTGGTTCTGCCCATACTGTACCACTAGCCTACAGTTACTTAAGAGTCCAATGCCCGATGACTGTTGAATCCAATTCTTTCCCCTGAGTTTTTTCTCCTTTTGTACTGCCCAGAATGCTCATTGCAGCCATTCACTTGCTTCCATTTCCTTTTCAAATCCAGCATCTTCACTTCTCTTTAAGTCAGAGGTAATTCTCCCACTTCTCTCCTGAGTTTCTCTCGCTTTAATATCTGTAGAAAGATGAGAAACTATCTGACAGCAATCCCAACTACTGAAATATTTTACTAACTGCACCTCTGGTGAAGAATCTACATGCTGTCAGAATAACACTAAGAAAGAGATATCATATACACTGAAGATCAACAGGAAATATATCAAGATTCCTAGGGCAGAAAGGATGAAACTTGTTAGTCTGATGAAAAGGCAAAGGATGAACTGAAAGGCTCAGATTGTTTTGCTGCACAGTTTAATAATATTTAGACTTTATCTGTGTCATATTAAGTTTCAGAGACAGAAGACAATACTTTTTACCAAGTGGGAACTCAAAAATAAGAGAGCTTATACAGAAGATATAAAGATTATAAAGAAGAATAAAAAAATGCCCAAATGTATATAATCAATGTAACATCTGAAGCTTTTTTATTTTCAATAGGAAACGTATTATAACCAGCAATCTCAGTTAACTATATTGTATATAGTTTATTTTGTATATAATCTATTGTATATAGCAACAACATAGCATAACACTATAGTGGTTTGCTTCACACAAATCATAGTTAGCATAGAATCATAAAAGTTGCAAAAGACCACTATCATCACTAAGTACAACAATCAACCCATCGCCACCAAGCCTACTAAAACATCTCTGACACGTCGGACAAAACTTTGCCACAGCAACCCTTTTCTTGAACACCTCCAGGGACAGTGACTCCACCACTTGCAGACTGCTCAATGCCTAACTACTCTTTCTGAGAATAAATTGTTCCTAACATCCAATCTGAACCTCTACTGGTGCAACTCAAGGCCATTACCTCTCATCCTAACACCAGTAACTCAGGAGAAGAAGCTGACCTCCACTCTACCTCATCACCATCTCTTCTCAGGTCATTGTAGAGAGCAATAATGTCTCTCCTGAGCTTTCTCCAGACAAGATAGGTTCCTCAGCTGCTCCCCGTAAAACTTGTGCTCCAGACCCTTCACAGCTTTGTTGCCCTTCTCTGGACACACTGCAAAGGCTCAATACCTTTCTGGTAGAGAGGAGCCCAAACCTGAACACAGCACTGGATGCGTTGTCTCACCAGTCTGAGTACAGAGGGATGATCACCTCCCTCTTCCTGCTGGCTACACTATTTCTGATATAAGCCAGGATGCTGTTGGCCTTCTTGGCCATCTGGGCACACTGCTGGCTCATGTGCATATAGAGGAAATTCAAGAAAGGTACTGTAACGCAGCAGTGAAAAATTGAATGCCTATTTCTATTCTCAGCCAGTCACTTGCTTTCATTGCTTTTCACACATTGCTCCACCCCATCTCTCTTGGAAAGGGAAATAACTCAACTCCTTTGTACAGCATGTATTTATTTCTAGTGCATTTCTTCTTTGATCAAAGGGCATCTTCTTTGATCAAAGGATTACAGAATCACAGAATCACAGAATGGCCAGGGCTGGAAGGGACCTCAAGGATCACGAATCTCCAACCCCCCTGCCACATGTAGAGCCATTGATGACCACCCTCTGTCTGTGGCCTTTCAACCAATTTTTTATGTATTGAGTGGTCCACCCGTCAAATCCACATCCCTCCAACTTGGAGATAAAGATGTGGTGGGGAACCATGTCAAAGGCCTTGCTTAAGTCCAGGTAAGTGACATCAGTCGCCTTCCCCTTGTCCACCAATGCCGTCACTCCATCATAGAAGGCCATTGGTTAAGCATGACCTTCCCCTGGTGAAGCCATGCTGGCAGTCTCAGATCACATGCCCATTCCTCATGTGATCAAGCATGTCATCCAGGATGATCTGTTCCACGATCTTCCCAAGCACAGACGTGAGACTCACCGGCCTGTAGTTCCCTTGGTCCCGCTTGTTCCGTTTCTTGTAAAGTGAGTGACGTGACCCTTCCTCCAGTCATCCGGGACCTCGCCTGACAGCCATGACTTTTCACAGAATATTCTATGTGATATATTATATTCTGTATGATATAGTATACATTATATAAATGTAAAATATTCTAATTTTTCCTAACTTTATTACTTAATGATAAAAGTTTCAAATTGAAGGCTTCCTCTCCTTTTTACACTGGCTTCAGATAGTTTCTACCCAACTCTACGGATGCAATATTACCAGGAAACTGCCAGTACTATAGACTGTTTCTCAAATAACTCTATGTTTATTAAACTTTGTCACATAATTAGGGTATGCAGTCTGTAATTGCTGTGGTCATTTTAGCCAATTACTAGCTACAGGGATATCTCTTAACTATTCGTCGACACTCAAGAAGATGACACTGAAGACCTATTTGCATAGAATCATAGAATCCTGAGAGTCCATTAAAGGTCACTGCAATGGAGAGGGATACACACAGCTCAGAGCTCCATCCAGCCTTCCATTGAAAGTCTCCAGGGACAGGGCATCAACTACATCTCTGGGCAACTTGTTTCAGTGCCTCACCATTCTCCTGTAAAAGACTTTGTCCTTGTATCTAACTTAGATCTACCCTCTTTAAACTCAAATTTCCGCTTGTTCTGTCACAACAGACTGTGCTAAAGAATCTGTCCCCTTCTTTCCTGTAGCTCCCCTTTAGATACTGAAAGGCCGCAGTCAGGTCACCTCGCAGCCTTCTCTTCTGCAGGCTGAACAGCCCCAGATCTCTCAGCCTGTCCCCGCAGGAGAGGTGTTCCATCCCTTGGATCATTTCTGTGGCCCATTTTCTTAGAGAATGCTACCATTAAGTTAAACTCTACGTTGTCATTTTTTAGAAACACAGTCATGTTATGCTATTGTTTGCTGCAGATATTAAGAGACATTTTAATACTTACTATGCTTCTGTGAAGACTTTTCAGGATAAACCATTTCCTAGCTTCATTTTGCGAAGTTCTGCATTTGTACCTGAATTGAGATAATACTTCAATTGAAAAATTGTAAAATGTGCCCCCAAAAAACAGCTGAGCTTCAGCGACATCAGCTATATGAGCAGTGTTGCTACGACTCAGTGTTTCATAACCAGGACACAGCTTTCTGCTCATTACAGATGGTGTGGGTTTTTTTTATTCCTCTTAGACATTATAACGATTTATTGCAAGTTCATCACACTGCTAACATTTATCACTACAAAACTGAAAGCTTTTTTAGAACCTTCTAAGGGCTATATGAAGTCTTTTCAGAGATCAGCTATTGAACAAAAATTAAAATCAGCAGTAGTTGCTTAATGTTCGTTCTTTAGCAGACAACTAGAGAGCATCTGTAGACTCTGTGCATGAAAAGACATCTCCCTGGGTACATGTTTTTCATAGTTGAGGTGTTCGTGTGCTACACTTTCATTTCAGTGTTTAATGTCATATCTTGTTCAGCTTACAAAGGAAAATGTGAGTGGTTTCAAGCTTATTTTTGGAGATCACTCACTTAAATCATGAAATCGTTATTCAGAGTTAACAATCTCTGTCTAGGAAAAGACCGAAGCTTAGATTGAGAGCCTGCTGCTGTTGGTCATAATCCAGTGCTATCAATCACAGAGGATTGCAAACAAAGACTTCATATGATCTGATTAATGCTCACACTGTCCTTGCGTAGTGGTTGTGATCTGAAAGCTCAAAGGCTTTGAAGGAAAAGAGATTTTCAGGTCACTGTTACTAATTGCTAAACTGCCAGATATTATGCTTTTCCCACATGGGAGAAAAAAATAAAATAAAAAGTGAGAGAAAAGAAAAACCCACAACAAAACAAAACCAAAACAAACCAAACAGAGAGAAAGGAAGAAAAAAACAGAGAGTCATCTTAAAGGTGCAAGAGGTATGAAGCAGCCAGCGATCTAAAAACAATCAGGAAGTAGGACAGATCAGACTCCGACTGAGATTGAAATAAAGCATATATTAATTTGTGCAAGATTTACTATTACTCTGTTATTTCTTCCCTTTCTCCTTTTTTCTCCACTATAGATCACAATTGCAATTTAGCCTCACCTCTGGAGAAAACAAAGCAGGTCAGAAAAGTTCACTGTAACTCTTCCTTTCAGATACTTCAAAACTCTGGTAAGTATTGTCTTTGTCAGTTCTCTAAGCAATGTCCCAGGCTAGGTTCAAGGACAGTTCTACAGTATTTCTGAAGACTATAATGTGATTCTGCAAATCTGAAATGGTTACTAAGGTTGCCAATAGCAGTGTTTCAAATAAATACATATTAAAACTTTACTTTCCCTAGCTTCTTAAATGAAAGACAAATATCGAAAAGCACACATGCTTTTCAAACAAAAGAACAGTAAAGACAAGAAAAAAAAATTTTCAAAGATGAAAAGAAAGGGTAAAGAAAAGCACCTATTATCAAGCTAACTGATAGCATGGAAACAGAAAAATGATGAGAAAATGCTAGATGCAAGAACAAAACGACTTGGACACTTAAATGGAGCACAAGAGATACAAGCAGAGATTTTTCAGCTACACAAATCTAAAATGGAAAAGCATACTTCAAACAGCAATGTAAGCATGAAGCTGACTAGCTTGTATTCATCAGCATCAGAAAAGCCATGACAGATGGTTTGTGCAAGAGGGAGAAGAGAACCATAACAAGTTAAAAATTACAGCCAATAGAGGTGGTTTTCAGGTAAAAAGGGAATGCAAGTAATGCCTCCAATAGGTGAAGAGAATATGCATAAAAATCCTTTCAATGTGGTCTACAGTTGCTTCAGAGACTCCAGTTTTCATTCTGAGACTACGTTAAGGTTTCCAGATAGGCACCATCTGAATTAAAATAACTCTATTAGTTAAATACAAGGTAAGGAAAGGATGTAACAGATCCAGAAACAAGGATTTTTGTAATAAAAAATCCCTAAAGGTCTCAGAGAGAAGAATCCTTTCATGTCAACTGCAGTGAAGTATTTTTTGGAAGAGTACTGCCATCCCACTACATAACTTCCAGGCCTCGTACACTCCATGGGCCTTACCATGCTCCATATCCAACATGCAAGATGCATTGCACAATATGCCTAGCAAAAAATGCCTGCAAACTCTAGGCCACTTTGAAAATCCACAGAGTTTCAGTTCTGAAAATAACCACTTAGCCACATGAATACAGAAGATTGATGAGAAAGTGAGGATGACACTAGCATACCCTTTACATCCAGATAGGTAAAAAGATGCTTTTGTAAGCAAATGATGCAGAGCCTACACACATGTTTACCAACTCTAGAAGATTGTTACTCACAGTTCTCTCATCTTAGCATTCTGTACAAATTTGCTACTACTTAGCAGGTTTCCTGCAGCATTTAATTATTCAAAGCCAAATACATAGACTCCCCTGAATTCTATATATAGATTCAAAGAAACATAGAGACATCGAGGATGAAAAAGACATTCATGATTAACAAGTCCAACCATCAAACTGAACACCAAGTCCCATCACCAAACAAGAGCCACATCCACATGCCTCTTAAATACCTCCAGGGACAGCAATCCTGTCACTTCTCCAGGTAGACTAATCCAATGTTTCACCATCCTCTCCATGAAGAAATTCATGCTAAAGTCCAATCTAAACCTTTCCTGACGTAACTTGAGGCCATTTCTTCACATTCTATCAGCTTGTCATCTGCTCCTCCTAACATTTGTCTTCTAGTCCCTTCATCAGCTTCACTGCTCTTCTCTGCACATGCTTGAGTATCTCAATGTCCTTCTTGTAGTGAGGGGCTCAAAGATGAACACAACTAAAGGCTGCTTTTATTTTCCTGTATTCTATTAACTTTAATGGAACTGTCTAATTGCAATATTTCCTATACATCTCAAAATAATAAACTGGGGAGATTTATTCCTAGATTTGCTATTCCTACAAAGATCCTAAAACCTACACAGGTGAATGAACAATACACAGTTCTTCTTGAATAATTAAAATATTCTATGTTAATGAAATAAAAGGAACGTGAAACTAATTGTGTCCAACAGCTGAAACAAAAGTAAATGGTACAGTTCTAAACACTTTCTTTAGTAAGTTCAGCAAATGTTAACTCACATACCAATTAATTCAGTCAGGGATAATTCTGTCAACAGGCAAAAATGCCAGAAGATTTACATGGAAAATGTAAAAAAGAAAAATATGACCTGAATTCTGCAGTGTATTCAAAAGAGCAAAATGTGCTTCCCTCCAACACCATTTGAATATCAAAGAAACATGGAATCTATCAGCAATACTGCTGAGGAGAAGAAAAAAAGAAAAAATAAAGAAAAAAAAATAGCTAAATTAATGAGCAAGCAATTATGTTTTATTAAAATGGCCTTCAGGAAACCTAACTTGAGGTGTTCCCATTGCCTTAATGTTGAATCACTTTATTTATATAATTATACACTATCACTCAAGCAAATCGATGTTACAACTTGCAAATGGCAAGGAACTAATACTGCATTACCACATTCAGTTTTTAATATAGCACAGAGAAAAACTTGTGCTGAATTCTATCATTCTCCATGCACAATCCTAAGGATGCTATCAAATAGGTCCATCAGAAATGGCACCTTTACAAAATGTTTGCTTCCAGACCGAGATAACCCCTCTCATGGATTGCTTTTTGTGTGAACCAAATCCTCACAGTAGCTTAGGTATACTCAAACTGGTAACAATAGAAGCTTGAAAATAAGCTGCTCTCTCCTCTTACTGTGTGTTCAAGGAAACACTATTACTAATTAATTAAACTAATTAACTCTCTGTACACGTTCAGTTTTGTTTTACCAATTCTTTGACTAGGTAAAGTGGTCCTAAGCAGGACAGCAGAATGCTCTGAAGCAGATCAAGATCATCACTACTTTTAACATAATCTATCCAATTCATCTTGACAACAGATGGTGACTTGTCCACTTCACTACCAGTGCTGTTTAATGATCTTCAGATAGGTTACTTAATGACCTTAATGAATAATGTGAGAACAAATTCACACATTTTATGTTAACATAGGCTATAGTATTCAGTTTGTTATATATTCACCTGTTGCTCTTCAGAATCCGAAATCATCTTTTTAACACAGCTTTCATGATAGAATTTTTCCAAAAACACAGCATCTGTTCAGCTTAAAGGATCAAATTTACATCTTTTTCCAGTATATAGTTTGCATTTTTTTCATGTTGATTTTGCAGTGGTGTAAGAATTACAACAACTGAGCTTTCTTAAATAAGAAAATAAAAAAACAACTCAAATTTGTTCTTATCATTACCTGCAAAAGAGAAATAACTTTATGACCACATTCCATGCAAGGAGACCTCTGCCTACAGACACAAACAGTAACAGTTGATGACATTTAAAAATTACTTTAAAAAAAAAATCTTCTACTTTTTTCTTTTCTTTTACTCTTTCCCATCTGTAGTCTAGACCTTTAGTCTTAAATCCTCCTTTTTTAAATACAAACAGAACGTTGCTTCAGGAAACTATGAGTTTTTGTTCTTGCCTTACAAAATCTTTTTGACAGATAATAATAACACCAGATTCGCAGTGGCTTTATATTCTGCTTTGTTTTCTGGAAAAAGTAGGTGGCTTTTTTCATAGCCTGTCTAACTGCACTAAACAAAACACTTCAATCAATTGTGGAGTGCTTTCAGGCTGAGATTCCTGTTTAAGAGGAAAGTCCAGAGACAACAATTGAAGTTTGGCTATTTCTCAGCCTTACTGTTGTGATTCATTATTTCCAAGGCTCAGACCTCCATTAGTTCCAGTTACACAGACTAGGGCTTATCAATTTCTCACCAGAACCATGAAGTCAGCTCTGATTGCCTCTTACTCCTGCTGAAGTTCTGAATTAACTTTAAAGTTTAATTGTTTTGTAAGATTATCAGTTGTTTATGTTCCAGATCTCTCTTATGACTTTGCCTGGTTCAGAGCTGCATATATGGTGCATGACAGTGTATCAGAATAAACAGACACAATCTCATGAAGGCAGAATAGCGCAGGCTCTGTAACTCTGTGCATTGTGAAAAAAAGGAACTTGGATGACCAAAGTAAAAAATTCACATTTTGCATTACCGTAGAGTGGCTTGGGTTGGAAGGGACCTCAAGGATCACCAAGTTCCAATCCCCCACCACAGGCAGGGCTGCCAGCTGCTAGATCAAGCACACAAGAGATTAACTAAACTGCACACATCAAGCTGGTTTTCAGTATACTGAATGATTTATAGGCAAATTTTCAAAAATTACATGAAATTACAGAAAATTATTAACTATCTTTAATTTGGCTTTCTGAATATGTGCATTATTATATAGGGGAAGCTTAGACTGGATATCAGGAAGAACTTCCTCACAGAAGATGCTCAGGGAAATGGAGGACTCCCATCCCTAAGGGTATTTAAGTGCTGTGTGGACATGGCACTGTGGGACATGGGACATGGTTTAATGATGGGCCTTATAACGCTGAGTTAACAGCTGTACTAGATGATCTCAGATGCATTTTCCAACCTGGACAATTTTATGGTTATAAGAACCCACAAAATATGCTCCTTCTAGTAGTACTTTCTCACATGAAAGAGACTTTACCAACCGTTTAAATAATTGATACTATCAGCATAGCACTTACATGTTATTTCCTGAATTGCAGCTTTCTGCTTATTTGTTGTGTAACCTGGAAAAAGTCAATCCATTAATGAAATCGTAATTATTTTTATTATATTGAATAACATTTCATCTAGCTACCTCCGTATGCTGTCCAGTCACGTACTGAAAGACCTTGTACTCTGCTCGATGGAATGAAAGTTGTCATGACAACTACTACTTCAAAAGTCTTGACTTTTTATGACTAACATTTTATGTTTTAAAATAACATTACAGCAAAATATAAAACAAAAAAACCCTACTTCTCTAAGCAAGGTACTGCGCAAGAACAGTTAAAAAGCCCTTTTCTCTAAATCATTTTAAAATCACACTTTATAAAAGCAAAGCGAATTACTTTAATTGCTTCAGCATGCATTTAGCAAATGCACTCTTTAAAAAGTTTCTAGAACATGATGAAACTCACAATCCGATTTTAACAAAATGCAGGAAATAGAAAAATTGTCACACTTTTTAAAGATTAAAAGCACTGTGCAGCAGCTGAGAAAGGCAAGAGCAGGAAAATGTGAGTGTAACAGCTCTGCGGACAAGAAGGTCAGTGAAGAAAGATGGCAGGAATTGCCCCAAGGCCCTGGAGCTGAAGTTCCCACACAGCCCATGGAGAAGCCCATGGTGGAGCAGATCAACATACGCACTCATGAAGTACATTGCACACAAAGGCTGCAATCCATGGAGATCCCACATTGGAGCAAGCTGGCCAAAATTGCAGCAGTGAGCAGGAGTTCTCTAGAGGACTCTACACTTGATGGACTACACTCTGTGGAAAGAACTCTGTGGAAAAGTTCTTGAAGGACTGCAGCCCACAGCAGAAAGATCCACACTTGAAAAAGCTTGTGAAGGAGTGTATATTATGGTAGAGATTCCCAAATGGAGCAGAAGAATGGTGTGAGAAGGAAGGAGCAAAACAGATGAAGTGTTCTGTGCTGACTGCAATTCCCATACCTCATCACTCCCTGCTGTTTTGAAGAGAGGGAGTAGAAGAGTCAGGAATGAAACTTGGGCAGAAGATATTTTTGCCTTGCTTTTATTACCCACTATCCTACTTTGTTAATAAACTCCCCAAAGTGAAACTGTTTCACCTGTGTCAGTAACTGGTGAGTAATATCCTCAACCCACAAGCTTCTAATCTTCTATTTTCCCCAAGTCTTGCTAAGGAGGGGGAGTGAGAAAGCAGCTTCGTCGGCATATGGCAATCAGCCATGGCATATAATGTAATTTTAAATCAACTTAGTTACAATTAATTATAGCACAATGAAAGACACCTTGCTTAAGAAAGAATGTGTTCCAGAAACACAGTTCTATGGAGTGTTTTTACAAATTATTTTTTAAAATGTTAAACATAATTTGCAGCAAATACCATAATTTTTACTCAGTGTAGATAGAGCATCATAGAAATAGATTAGGATATAATAGTTGCTGGATATCTGCAATGAAACCATTACGTTTTTAAGGAAGATATTAATGGCAAGACAAAATATCAGAGAAAGAGGATTTACATTTTAAGGTGAAAACATGTTATGTGGCATTAAGATTTTTTAAAATGTGCTAGGTGCATTTTGTTCCTGCTACATTTATGTGGTGGTAAAGCCAGCTTCAGTCAGCGGGTCTCCCAAGCCTGTAAGACTACTTGTTTACTTTACAAGAAGTCCTACAGATCTCTCTAACTTCAGAGTTAAAAGGCTGAAGAGCCAGATACCCTTCGGAATATGCAAGTTTATAATCTGATGATGCAATATGCTTCTTAAAAATGTTTGTATTAGTTGTTTTTTAAGCAGAAGATTGAAGCCATTTCCTTTCTTGTTCTGTGATTTTAGGTTAGGGAGAAATGTCTCCAAGCACAGAATCAAGATACATTAAATAAATCATAGAATATCCTGAGCTGGAAGAGACCCACAGGGATAATCAAGTCCAACTCCTGGCTCCCCACAGCACCGCCCAAAGCTCAGACTGTATGTTTGAGAGTACAAATACTCCTTGAACTCAGTCAGCTTGGGGCTTTTACCACTGCCCTGGGGAGGTGTTCCAGTGCCTCAACATCCTAAGTGAAGAACCTTTTCCTCCAATCTGATCCTCCCTTAATGTAGCTCCATGCCAGTCCCTTGTATTACACCACTGCCACCAGGGAGCAGAACTCAGCATTGCCTCTCCACTCCCCTTGTGAGTCTGTTCCCTCAGTCTGTTTTGCTCTGGGCTGAACAAAATAAGGGACTTCAGCCACTCCTCATACACCTCCTCACCCCAGATTCTTCACCACTTGCAGTTGTTATTACTTTTAGCATCTTAAATCTCAATGAATGGTAATGTTTAAACATCTTCATTTGTGATCAGGATGCAAAAACTACAACTACTAAAGGGCAAAATATTCTGTAACCATCCATCTTCACATTGATTAGCTGTAATGTGGGCTAATGCCCCTGAGAATAATAGCAAAGGATAAATCTTAGGACTAACTTCAACTGTCATTTCTGGCATTGAATGGAGGCAAAGGGTATGAACCAAAGCTAATGCTGACCTTTTATGTTCTGCATCATTTCAACAGCATCCTTGCCAAATAACATCCACTACGTTCCAGAAAAAAATCTGGGCATAAAAGGAAAAGACATCAAGTCAACGCTTTACTATAAACCTTAACATGAAAAAGAATGAAGAGACTGGATCCTTCTGAATGTGTCTTTCTGAACTATAGTACATATAATTTTTCTCTTCAATATATATCCAGAAGTATCCATTGTTAGCAGTTGAAAAGATACATCATAGTAATTGTAATTTAAAGAGATGACTTTACGACAGCATAGTAAGACTCTGATGTTCCTCTGCTGGTCGAATCTGATACACTCTAAGTACTTTTTGGGTTCTAAGTAATTCTTTAAAGAACTGTCCTTGTCAGAGTCAATCCAAGATGAAGACCAATATTAAAAGAAACAGACATTTAACAGTTAGGTCAAAGTCCTTCATAACAAAATCAGTGTACAAATAAATTCCTATGATGGCTTAGTTTCTTAGAAATTCTTGTTATCTGGTGAATATGGCAGGATCAGGAAAAATGCTTTTCATCTTTTTGTTCCCAGCAAACAGAGAAGCTAATATATCACATAATTTTACATCTGCATGTACCAGCTGTTCTTGAAAAATGGCATTACTTAATAAAAAAAGAACACTGCATGTTTTTACAGAAGTACCCATGCGAAAATCAGAAGTACATTAAGTACTGTTAAGTACTTGATATCTGCTTTCGATATCTGCATTAGCCCCATCTCCTTTCAGATAAAGTCGTTCAACCTTCAGAGACCTGTATTAATTGAACCACACTCATAACACTCCACAGCACTCTTTCTATATACAGGTTTAAGGTTCAAGGGAAGGAACTGGTAAAAAACCATTACCCTGAATGACCAGTTGTTGTTTGCTTTTCAAAACAACCACTGATATCAGAGAAGGGGCATGCAAGGTGAATTTAAGCATTAGCTACGTAAGAACAAAAAAGAGAGGAAATGAGTGAGAGAACTCTGTAAGGAGAGGACAGAGAAACCTGGTCCAGGTAGCTCACAGGAATAGTGATAGAGGAACTGAGACTTCTAGTCTTAGGATTTGTCTTTACTGAAGTTACCCTTGGCATCTGTAATGTGAGTGACTTCACCTGAGACCTGTGAAGGTCTCACTAGTGAGACCTGACTCTAGTGTTACAAAGCCTAGACTGGCCTGGTGGACAGACTGGTAAGGTGTTGTATGAGAAAACAGGTCTCATTCCAGATGTTCTACTGCAGTATTAAAATACTAGCTGTTTTACAAAGCCAGCAGGAATGTGGAGAAATTAGGTTTCTCTGGACTTAATAAGGCTTTGGCCTATGATGTGTCGAAGGTGTGACTCATATAATCATGAGCAAAGCACTCACAGCCAAGCCCAGATCTTTGGGATGCAGAATATAACCCTGATGTGTAACACAATCATCTTTTGGCATAAAACATGTACAAATGAAAATTCACATGGTAATTCTGCAATGGAGATTGATCCTTATGATTTGCATCAAAGACCAGCCTTTTTGGTCACGCTTTCTGGGTAAAACTGGAAAAAGGGAGGGAAAGAAAGAATTAAAAAACACAATTTTAAATTATTTCTCACAACCTAACACTCCTCCTCCTCATGATATTCAAATAAATCTGCACTGCTGTCAGTTTAGACTCAAATTATTTCATTTCAAATGTCTTATAAGGATGAAGCATATCATATCCTAAAATTATCACATTTCTTGAATAAACTATCAATTTTATCTACCTATGCATCTACTAGTTTCCTGCTTTGATTTACTTGCATTACGATATATCCTGGCACACATGCAGAACTGAAACAGATTAGCAAGCTGCTTCATTGTATGTAATATTTGCATGTTAATTACAGGCCACTGCTGACACTTCAATGAGGGATGCGTATTCCACATGTATACCCATACACTTTGTTTCAGCAGCACTCAGTTCCTGATTCTGAGAAGATATCATACAGTTCCCTCAAGTTCTTCTGCAGCCTCTCAGAGATTTAAAAGTATTGTGTAACTGATATTACGAGTTTAGGTTTAATTAGCTATGAAATCTCTGGAGAGGCAACACAACTAACAAAAAATTCTTTTTTCCTGTTATAATCAATCACTACAATGACTGTGTCAGCTCATACCTGCCAGAGTTGCTGTAAAGCTGTGGTAGGGAGGGGGTGGGAGGAATGCCTGCGTTTAGTTAATGAAATGTGCATTTCATGATATACACAGAATTTTCCTTTGGAATGCTTAAATACGTCACTTAGATGGAACAATCTAGTTCTTTTCCTTATTGAAGGAAAATGGCACTTCAAAGCAAAGCAGAGCAGCAGCTTGCACTCACTGCCGGGGGCAGGAAGGATGCTGTGCAGGGTCATCTAGCAACCTGCAGCCTAGGCAAACTGCTGTCCTCTAAATTTAAATACAGTGTCAGCTTCAAGGGTGCTGACTAACATTCAGCTGAGTTTTCATACAGTCAGCCATTTAAAACACATACTAAGACGTTTTCTGACTATCCTAGTATGCCATCTGCAGCCTGCAGGTCTGGAGCATTATGCCTCGCAGCTGGACAGAGACATTACACTGGCATGATTTAGTTACCAGGCATGTCTTACTCTGTTTGAAGAAAAGAATATCAGAATTCATCCTCTCCTCCTTGAAGGAGTAGTGATCAAACACGAAATTATCCAATCCTTAATAATTTTTCTTTTGTGTGTTGATATAGAAATATGCCACTGACCACAGTACTCAGCAGTAATGGAAGCTAATGCTATATACTTGTACAAAATAATGTACAAAGTAGTGAATTCCCATGGTTGAGAATGATTAAAAAAATTCAACATAATAAGGATACAATTCTTAATTGTATGGCACACACAAAACCTGTGCAAAGTACTCCTTAAATGAGACCTACAGAAAAAAAATGGAAAAGGACTCTTCATCAGAGAGTGCAGAGATAGAACAATGCTGTAAAGGAGGGTAGGTTTAGATTAGATATCAAGAAAGAGTTCTTTAGTATGAGCATAGTAAGACACCTGGGTATATTCAGGACCAGCTGGATGGGGCTTTGGGCAACGTGGTCTATGGGGAAGTGTTGCTGATCTTTAAGGTCCCTTCCAGTCCAAGCCACTCTATGATGGCAAGACACAGTAGCAGATGCTCCTTCTGTATCTATTTGCATACATTTAAAGGATAGGGTGAAATATAGTCTTAAAACTTCCCACTTAACTGTTTAAATTTTCTTTTTTTCCTTTTCAATGTTCTTTTTCTTTGATTCTGAAATTATACAAACAAAAGAAATATTAGAAGAAAAATGAGTGTCTCTAAGGAAGCACAGCATTACAGTATGAAGTCCTCAATATTTTTTAATATATTTTAATTTTTATGTGTAAAACAGCAGATGCAAACTTTGTTTCTAAGGTCAGCTCCAAAAGAAACAGAATAGTTTGCAAGTTTCCCTACCTGCATAACATCAGCTACGCACCACATTCTTTTGCAATATTCTGTGTGCTAATTTTACTACATAGAGGCTTTTTTTTATAATACTGAGCCTTAAAAAAAATTAAGTAAAAATAATTTCTGGTTACAAGTGTTGACACCGTTGTCGTCTGAAGAAATTCAGATAATTTTTAGCTACACAGCACGATGCCTCCATCATAAGGTAATTCCTATGATCACAATCCATAGTCACCTTTTTTTAAAAAGCACAATGCAGTATTTTTAAGGGGAACACAATTCATGTTTAATTTCTAACGGACTGCTTTATTAATGAATTTTCAGTGTCAAGTATTTTCAGTATCAAGTATTTAATCTGAGACCCACCGTTACAGTTGCTGAGAACAGAGGGAAAACAAAAGAAAAGGAATAGAAGTGACCTCCTGTCACTCCTCGAATAATTGTCTTTAGAATATTTTAAGATAAGAATCATCTTCTTTAGCTGTAAATATTACAAAAAATCATCGAACTGAGGTGATTTACTGCTCCTCTTTGTTATGGATGATATATGAATAATAAAATGTCAAGTGCTTTTTTTCTACACCAGATATGGAGATACCCAGATGTCAAGAGTCACTCACTGCTCTGGGTCTGTCAGAGATCGGGAGTTCTACTAGTACATTTCCTTCTTGCAAGATACTTATGGGGATTATATTCCCCAAGTGATTAAATGTAATAAATGTGAAAACTAATGCAGAGTTTAATTAGCAGACTGATGTTCTTCACACAAGCTGTTCACTTACACACAGCGTCTGTTTATCTGGAAGGAGAGCAAGTGCATCTGGAGAGTCTACTGGGGATTTTAACTAATACAGATATAAGTAGCTGCGACATAATCGCACCTCCATTTTTTGTCCTTACATCTCTGTCTCATTCCTCCACAAATAGATCTTTATCATGCCCACAAGAGTTTTAAAATAAACTTCAGTTAAGAGATTCTGACTGGTGTTAATACCATGCCATTTCACTGAAACACTGACAAACATGAAGGTGTCTATATATGATTATGACAACAGTATTAAAATAGAAAAGCTCAACTTTTAACATAACCAAGAATAAATATGAGGGAATTAGCATTCTTTCCTCTCTTTCTCAAAATATTTCCTTTTTAAACTAAAGGTAGAAACTTCAGGCAGAAGTAACTCTTCCTTTTTTTTTTTTTCTTTCTGTTTTCACAAATCCAACTCGTACGTCATGAAGTTTTTCTATTTTTCAGCTCTGCAAATGAAGCTGTAAGAGCAATAAACACATAAGGTTTTTCTCTGCCTATGTATCATAAGTAATGATATGCTACATCCTTGCCTAGCAAAGTATGCTTAATAGAGCTGAGGATTTCTCCTTGCACAGATAGATCTGAGAAATGCTGCATCCAGAATCTTGAGGAGGATCTTCATGATCCATTCTCCCACTGTAATCAGTAGCAAAACAGCCTTTGATTTCACTAATAGAAGATGCACGTGCCATATAAATGATATTTCCAAAGGAGAACCATCTTAGAATTTGATCCATGTTGCCTAGCTCATTGCCACAGTTTCCTCACCTCTTAGAAAGAAACAAGTATATCTGGGGTGGCAGCATAGGAGCGTATGAAAGAGAATTTGTCAGGATTTGTTCAGCTGTATCTCCCCATCTCCTGCAAAGCCCTTCTCTTTTTCTACGTGCTTTTCCCCTTTTTGAAAGCAGATTTTAAAGGAATAACTGCACGCAATTTCTGGAAGAACTTCATATCCACAAGTTTTCATGGAAGAAGTGGAAATTATAGGCAGCTTCTTAGTGTAAAGGAACACGTGGGTGAAGTTAGACTCAACAGATGCTATGCCACAGACATTCCCCTCTGAAAAAGATGAACAGCTGTTGAGTTCTGCTTTGTGGAGCCTAGCTATAACAGCATGATGAAGAGCACAGGAATTTCTTGCTTGAAGGCATTTGAGAAACAGAGAGTATCCTTTTGGTCACAGTACCTGGATTCATCGATGCATATTCTGTAAACCCTTCACCTACATTTCAGCAGATATCTCCAAAACTTATTTGACCCAATTACTCTAAATGCACAAAGTTAATTGTAACCAGCTGACACAGTAGGCATTTAAATACCTTGTGAGGAAGCCAAAACATTAGACTTCATTTTTTTTAAAATTCTCCCTTCTCTCCTTGTCTTACTGCTGCTACTGCTAGAAGATGTTTTGCACTTACAGATGTCAGCAGGTTCTGGTGTCAGGCAGAATGAATTAACGTTCATAATGTTTTGCAAGCATGCCCATCAACTCATCTGGAGACCATTTAAAGTTCTACTAACATACACATGCACCACAGTAAGCTCAGTTTTCAGTCTTGTTTGTTCTTCATGTTTCACCCTTCCTCCACAGACAGAGTTCAGATCCACTAGCAGTTTTCCAAGTCCTCAGAGAATGGTTAAGGGAAAGGAATAGAGAAAGAAAAGTTTCAGTAACAGCGCTTCTATATGGCTTCAGTTAGGTTCTTGTTACAGTGCTAAATTTAAAACTCTTTGGAGAATGTTGGTTAGCATTAAATAACATTTCAGTATAACAAAAACAATACAGAAGTCTTTCAAGCAAAAGATGTTACAAAGGTTGACTCTCTCACTTCCCTTGTTCTCTGGATAGAAAACTTCCAAATTCCATATGGTGACACAAGGTAGGGGAAAAATCACATCTTACAGTCATGTTTCCAGTCACTCAAAAGATTAAATCTTTTTTGTTACATCTGCTTCACAAATTAGGTATCGCATCCATTTTGATGAGTGCAAATTTTTAAGAAAAATAGAAGATGAGATATTGAGTCTTAGAATCCTCAAGAAGAAATCTCCCATTTTCTGAATGAGAGCCTTAAGACAGGAAGAGGAAGGTGCCTTAAGAGGAATGGTACAATGAATCCACCACAAAAAGAAAGATGACCATCCCTGCAGTGAGTACAAAATCAAGTTTCGCTGTGTGTGGATCTCTCTATGAAAAGCAGAGGAATGAACATCAAATTCCTCAACCCCAGTCTTCCTGTAGGATAAGCAAGGTACTCGGCTACTCCACTGTCTGAAGGCTAAGATTCAGCTGATTATCAAAAAAAAAATGGAACTAAAGACATAGGGAGATTTTAGTAAAATCTGTAAAAGTTTGGATGTATTCTGGGCTAAGGGCAAGATAAGCAGGATTTGGAACTTCAGAAACAGAATTCAGCTAAATCTGTTTTCAGATTCAAGTGTAAGGACATATGGACTGTAAAACATAAATTATTAAAATTTGCATTCGAGAAAGGAATCTGCCTAGTTTTTATTTCTCAGTTAAGCTTGAAACCTGATATTGTTAAGTAGGATTCAGGATTAAAAATAAATAAATAAAAAATAAACATGTCATAAGACATATAATTTTGGATGACTTCCAAAGCGAAACTATATAATTACATAAACATCTCATAGCACTGAAATACAGCACTTCCACAGGACTTTACTAGTTGAGAAGTCATATTATATGCAGATAAAATTATGCAGAGAAAAAAGACAGTATATTAAATAATTGGTTAATAATTTGTTTTTTAAAATAAAAAATACTAATCAGATGTTGCTTTGCCTGAGCAAAAAGTTCTCCAGTTAATGAAAATATGATAGGCTCAGAAAAATATGTAAAATCAGTTGTCAGGGAACTGTCACTCACAATTCAATCTGAAGGAAATAAAAATCACAGATTTCTACCCAAAAGCAGTAATGACTTGCTGTCCAGGACAAGTGCATCCTGCATTCAAACAGACAAGGAAAAATCAGGGGGGAAATCGAGCTAGTGAATAAGACACACTTATGTTCTTATATGTTAATATCAGCATGAGATATTTTTCCAGTGTTGTTGTATGCATTTCAGGCAAAATTGGACTTACATTACAGAGCACTCTGTAACTATAATAATTTTGTTAATCCAACTCAAACTTGATCATTAAGCTCCATGCATGCTCCTTGTAAACTATTTAAAAGTATTCTTTGTATTATCTCAGTTTCTCCCTAAAAAGGACTAACACAACTTTTTCTCACGGCCACGACAATACATCTTCAAGAAAGAAATTCAAACTGAAAAAAAGGAGAGTATAATAAGAAGAAGAATGCCAATACAGGTAGGTGAGAACTAGGTAAAACAGATTTTAGGTAATACAAAGGCATACATAATAAAAATGACTCATTGAGATCACATGATTACAAATTGCATAATATAGCAGTTAATAAGAGGACGTGATAATTTGTAGTTGTAGGAACAATGTTTTCTTGTTTTTTATTTTTCATTGTTTCTTATTACATTTCATTGCATCCACCAAACTACTGCAACCAGCCAAGCAATAAACTCCAGATCACCTTCTCCATATCATGTTTTTATTTTTATTGATAAAACATATAGAGTCTTAAAAATCCATTTTGTCTCAGTCCATAAAAAATCAAACTTTGCATAATAAAAGATGGATCCTCTAGTAGAACTGAAATGTAGGTAAATCACGAAATCAGTTTACAGAGTAGCCACTGAAAAAGATTTTTCATCCTGGAGCACAGAAATCTGATCTGAATAATCACAGTGCATTAAATGTTTTCCTCTTTGTCATTAATTCAAAACAAATTTTAGAAAAATCCTGTAAGACAGGAAGTCCAAATATCAGAGAAAAGACTGTATACAAAATAATCTGCACACCACTGCAACAAAAATGTGCCTTTTGACTTTCTGTTTAACTGAGTGATGTTTGAATAAAAGCATATGGAAGAGTAGATCTGTTAATAAAACCTTGTTAAAAAAATCATGAAATTTGAAAGCTCTGAAGAAAACAAAGAAACTACAACAAATAACCCATACAATGAAAACATTCTTCTGTAGTTCACAGAGGGTATGAAGAAGCCTGAGATGGGTACAATTAGGTGTATAAGCAAAAAGTTAGAATGACTTACCTTACAGGTACTCCATACTGCCTACACTCTAGTAGTTTCACAGTATCCCCACACTACGTTGTAAAAAAGGTTTTTCATTATGATTTTTTCTGGCTATGGTTTTCTCTGCAGGAAGTGGTAATTTCATAATGACTCACCTTAAGGACACAGTGGAAGAGATCAAAATAGCAGTGCAATTCCAAGACAAATGATTGGCATTCTCATTTTCCATGTGCTGAAACTGGGGAAAAGGGCTATTTGTTTTGTACCTGTACATAAAAAATCTAATTCACCTAACTATTAAATATATACATTTGGTATTAATTGAGTTTCTTTGTCACATGTGCCTGTAAAGCAACAGAGATATGTTGCTTGTGTAATATGTGCTGTATCTCTGAATTCCAACTTACAGGCTTTGGGCACTTTAAATAATCCTGTGTTCAAAAATAACAAACATTCAATTACTTTAAAATATCCAACTTCCAACAGACAAATTTTAATATAGTGGAATACAGTTGACCGAAGGATGAAGATAATGAGATGATAAAGATACAAATGGACTTTGTGGCTTTTGCTGGGAAATTTAAAACCACCTTCCACACAAATTATACTTTGCCAAGGACAGTGATCAGTGGGAATACTCCCTTCAGAAAATTAATGTGTAAAATTTTCTGAAGGACTACAAAATCAATTCAAACAAACAACAGTAATAAGGAAAAAATAAAATAAGTAAATAAAAAAGAAAGTAACTTTAATTTGCATATATCTCTTTGAATAAGTAGAAAAATATTTTAGACAGTTTTTAAGTCTTCAAAGCACATGAAATTATTCCAAACAGAACTTTTCTGTGTTCCTTGTTGGGTTTATGTAGCAAGGTTTTGATAGTGGTGGAGCTGCAGGGTTGGCACTGCCCCATATCAGATCAGAGCCAGCTCCAGAAGCGCCAAAAGAGACCTGTCACTGCCAGAGACGTGCCATGTGTGACACTGAGTGTGTCTCTGGGAGAGCAGGTTTGGGAAAAGAAAACAGGTGCTCTGCAACAGTACCTGCGGGACAGGAGTAAGAAACCATGAGAGAACAGCCCTGAAGACCCCAAGGTGCAGAAGAAGGGCAGGAGGTGCTTCAGGCACAGAGCAGAAGCTCTGTACAGCCCAGGATAGGCCCATGGAGGAGCAGGCTGTCCATGGGCACCACACAGAGCAGATCTCCACATGCAGCCACAGAAAAGCCCACAGTGCAGTAGTGGATGAGGCCTAAAGGAGGCAATAGCCCCTGCAGGAGCACTCCAAGGGAGCTGCTGCCTGTGGTGGGGCAGGAGGGCTGGGGAAGATGCTGCCCATGGGGAATCTGTACAGAGCAGTGCCTGAAGGGTGGGCCCTGTGGTATGGAGTCATGTTTGAGTAGTACTTGGAGAGCTGCAGTGTGTGGGACACTCGTGCAGGATCCGTCTGGGAAGGATGCATCATGTGGGATTCATGTGGAGCAGAGTGACCATGGGGGAGTGATAGAGATGAAGTGTTACAAACTGACTGCAGCCCCCATTCCCCTTCACTGACTGGTAAGGGAGAACATTTGAAGAGTGTAGATGGAAGGGAAAGAGTTTTTGTTTTGATTGTAGTTCTCACTGGTCCAATCTGTTAGCAATAGATAATGAATTAATCTCCCTAGGCAGTGTCTTTTGCCCATGACAGTAGCTAGTGAGTGATTTCCCTGTCCTTACTGGAACCCTTGAGCCCTTCTTCATTTAAGTTTCTCCCCTTCTTCCCTTTAATACAGAGTGAGTGAATGCAGTGGAGTTTGGTTGGTCATCAGGATGAAACCATTTCATAGAAATCCTTCAGAATGGACGTTAACTGGTGTCCTGCCACTTTGATACAAATCTACACAGACAGCTGGAGCTGTTGCAGAGACTAGTAAGTCAGTTTTCTGGAGGCTCTGCTTTCCTTTATCCACAGGGTATTCAAAATTTATTTATTTATGTATTTCTGAAGTTGCATCAGTTTGGATGGTATAGCTTTGCACATAGTTAGCTAAAGGTTCAGAAATACTGACCAGTATTCGTGCCACTTTCCATCTGCTTCACAAAGGGAGATGAATGTTCACTTTGAGAAACGTTTAGTCACTTTAGTCCCTAAAAAATCTAAGTAGATGACCTACAAATAAAATATCCTAGGAGTAATAACATAATAGTCCCTAAAAAATCTAAGTAGATGACCTACAAAGAAAATATCCTAGGAGTAATAACATAATAGATCAAAATTAGAATGCAGCGGAACAGCTTTAAATTTCTGATTTAGATCATCAAACTACAAATGAATACTTCCAGTATGGTAAGGCATGTATCAGAGTTTTACAATGTCCTGTTCAATGGAATGGATAATCTCCAGGAAGCTTCTGCCGAACACATGCTTATTCCAGAAACTGCAGCAGTTAAGTAACAGGCTAAGACAGCTGGGTTCAATTTAGGTTGCGGATTACTCATTCAGTCAAAAAGATGAATACTGTTAGGCCGGTGAAAGCCAGCACTGTTATTAATGAACTCAGTTGCCACATTGAGCTTTTTTCTATTTATATTACTTCTAAAAGACTGTTTTTATTGAGAAAAAAAAAAAAATAAAAGAGAGAGAGAGAGAGAGAGAGAAATATCATTTCTAAACAACAGTTATGTCTTAAAAATAACTACTATATTTAACACCTCTGATTAGTATAAATTGAAGAAATTATAAACACAGGTACTTGAAATTTTCTACTTCTTTGAAAACTCTTCATACAATCATTTCCTGCATTTTACTGTGCAATTGATTAATTGATTTGATATTTTCTGCCTGAATTTTTTTGCAGAGGGGAGAAAATCTTTAGCGTAGGAATACTTCTACAAATCATGGTAAACTTCTTTTCCCTTATTTAGCTTGTAAATACATGATAGGAAATAGTAACGTGAACCGAGCATGGGTGTACTATCTCAGTCTACCTATTTTATTTTCCAGCTATCTCAATTTCAATTTTTATCTACACATTTTCCGTCAAAAATCTCAGTTGGTTGTTATACACTGACCTACAAAAACAAAGGCACTGCAAGATTCTCTGTCATATTTTCCATAGGACACCTGAAGAAATATTAATTGTAAATACACTGTATCTATTTCTGGTTTTAGCAATACTTTTGAATTGGAACATGGTAACTGATACTAAGTTTTGCTGAAATACTTGAAGACAGTTTATGGTGAAATGCATTTGTCAATTACACACGTGTCTAGCACATAACCACAGCACGTCCCTTGCTTTTTCTAAAATATATTTTTGGGCGTAAGACTCATCCTTTCAAATACAAGTCTTCAGAAACTCTTGACAATGCAGAGAGAAAAAAATGACAAAAATGTTGCAGAAGTATCACTTTGCTTTCTTGCATTATGTAATTATTTGTAGAACATATCAATGATTTTTCTTTGTGAGTATGTAGCTTTAATGACCATATCTTTCTCTGTGAACAGAACAGCTTCTTTGATTTCACATCTCCACTCACTAATTACTTATCTTTTATTTCTTCACATAATCATGATCATTACTTTTGGGATATCTTATCTGAAAATTATGTATCTCCATGCTCACACGCTTAAGGCTTGTATTAACAGTATCAATTAACAGGTTAATGCCTCCAGAATCCGGGTGCCTTAAGTACCCAAGACAAGTCAACAATATAATTTCAATGCAACACTGTGACTTGCAAAGTTTCCACATACTCAAGGATGAAAACAAGTATTTCCACTGTTATTTGGTTTCTGGATCTGAACCTGATAATTAATTAAATTAGTGTGATAATGAGTCTGTGGATGGTGTGCTCCAACAGTGGTGACAGGGACATGAAAGACAAGCAAAGTTATCACACCGTGAAAGAATGAGTGTCTCAGTCAGCTCATCCACATGAATCAGCTAGTGGTGGTGTTTGTGCTGATATGTAGTGTTTTTTAGCTGAGAACTTGCTCTATCAAACAGAGACATCGTGCTCTTTGTATCTGTTGTAGTTTCCATGGAAATAGATGGGAGGCATTAATTTCGGAACAATCTACTTATTTCACGGTATCACCTTGGTAACTAAATTTAAAGCAGTGGAAACTTTTCATATATGCAGCTGCGTGCATTTTTAAAAAAAGATGATGATGTCTTGGTAAATCTCTTAAGAGTTGGCCTTAACATCCTTAATAAAAGTCCACATGAAAAGGAATGGATGTTATTACAGAAATGGATACATATTGGTCTTTACAATAGCATCACAGCAACGTGCATCCCATGTATCAGTAAAGAGCCAGCCCAAGACAAACGAAGCCCCAAGCCTGCATTTGTGAGACATTATGTAATGTACACATAAGGCATATATAGATTAATATAGCATGTAACTAAGTACAGCCTTTGTATCAGGCAGATAGAAACAAGTACATTATACTGCTTTACTAGCCAGCGATAAATCAGTTTAGGAGGCCAGCAGACAATACAGTCCAAGAAGGGCTAGTAAACCATAATTTCTGTGAATAGATGACCTCAGATATAGGATCTGCTGCATTTGTCTCTCAGGACACTGTAATAATGGTGTTATGTAAGCACTGTAATACTCTTAAATCAACGGGAAAAGGCCAGGCACAGGGCAAAGCATGACTGTCTACCTTGCCCCCCTCCTCCCTCAGCGCTATAACTAAAATTAGCTAAGTGAGGGCCTGACCCCACGCGGAAGATCATGAAGAGGCTCACAGCTGCCCGTCCAGGGTTCACCTCAGATGCTCCTGTGGCACTGCCCTCTCCTCAGGGGTAACAGCACCCCCAAGCACCAGCCCTGCCCAGCTGGCCCATGCCACACCACGTGCAGGGTCTCTGTACCTGTCTGCATTGCAAGCAATTCCAGTACAAGCCGAAGTGAAAAAAATGCATCCAGGAACAGGAGCATCAAGTATGGATGGTGGCCTTTATAATTTTGTCACAACTTTTCAAACAATGAGTATTGCACTGACATAGTACTCTGCTCCCTATAAAGAGACTCATCCAAACAATCAATGTAGTTCTTTGAAGAACGAATTTAAGAGTTTGGCACAGTCGCTTTCAGTTCTGCCAGGAGAGAATGTGTTAATCTGTGCTACTAACACAGCCCCAGCACATTTGACTATTCAGAGATGAGGATGAGGAAAATCCTCTACTGCAAAAACATGTTCTAAATACAGCTTATCTGGTATCGATTGACTTCTCTTGATGGAAGATTTTTTCTGCTGCCATTATCCCCAGGTTTATCCCAGTTTGAACTAACCATCGATAGAAAGAGAACAGCATATTTCACAAGGTTGGATATAAAGATTCAGCTCTGATCCTCTAATGACGTTCTTTCTATCCTCTATCTATGCAGAATATAAACCAACCATAAACCCAGCCAGTGGGGGTTGGGATTCCAGATTAACCTGAACTCTCCTACACTTCTAGTCATGGATGTTCCTCATTTAGCACCGAACAGCCAGTCACAATAAGAGATCACCATTAAACAGGGGCCAGAGCCAAGGACTCTGAATGAGCTACAATAACCTTCATTTATATGCATGTAAAAATGGAATTGATTTCCTTACAATAAAAAAGTGAACTTTTCAAGATAGTGGGAAGGATGTTCATTTATAACTAGAAGCACAATGAAAGGCAAAGCAATACTGCACAGATCTCCATTGCATCCATGAATCCACTTAGGAGCAGTCTTTACCAGACTCTAAAACCCCAAGGACTTCTCCTTCCGAGTTATTAATAGTGAGAAAGTGAAGGAATAGCAAGCTCAAGAAATTGCAGCTGTGTTTCCTGTATCCTCAAAATGCCATATCTGAGTCACAAAGCTTTATTAATATTTTATTATTTTGCATAGACATAAGGCTTAAGTGGAAAACAATGAATAAATACACTGATGGCATCACTGTTCTTCTTGGGCAGTCTCAATATGCATCACTATTCAAAGCTCCTTCATTCAGCACTGAGAATATGTAAAATATTAAGATAAATTTTTCATGTAGTAAAAAGCCATTTCACTTAGTCTGTGAGCCATTTTCAGCTACCAGCAGATATTCAGATCCCCATGCTGTGTGTCTGTGTTACCAGGTGGTAGAGTTAGAATAGACTGCTCATTATATGAGACGCCCAGGGAGTCTGGTACTGAAACAGAAATTACTTAATTTCTAGCCAGTCCATCCTCAGTCTAACTACAACTGATACTCCTGTCACTCAGCTCCATTTCAGTTTTCCACACTGCTTTCAACAAAAGAAAGGATCCAGCCCTAAATGGCAGTAAAAGTTATTTCAGTTTTCTGTGTCATTCAGTAAATCAACTGATGATCCCAAATTAGTTCCAAGAATGTACTGAAATTATAGTGAACACCAGTTGGCAATAAAGATGCTATGTTATGCTAATGAATAAAGAGGGCCAATAGCTCAAACTCTTAAAATCAAACCATAAACTTAAGTTTAAATTATTCTATGATTATGCTAAGCTAAATGACCAGCATTCTTTGGGTTGCCAGAAAAAAAATGTTTTAATACCTTGCACAGTGCTTGAGTGTACACGACCTCCACAATACAAGAACTCTTGCTGGTCCCTCCTACCACTTCAACTCATCAACAGTCTAAAGTCCACTGTCTCTACTCTAGTGATTTAGAAGAATCTAAAACATCAGATCATAATGATAGCATAACTTGCCTTAAAGAACACCACAGACTTTCAAAAAAGAAATAATGAGATTTTCATCCAAGCCACCACTGTTTCTAGCCTGGCCTTAAACAAGTTGCCACAGCTGATGGGTGGCAGAGAGAAGTTTGCTAAGTCCGCCATCCCCACTGATAACTATGTGAGGAGGAATGGTATACAAAACACGGGCACTCACAATAGCCTATTCTCTTTTTCCCTTTCTAGTGAAGGTTGATGCTAACAGCTAAGACACATTCCCATTATGAAAACTCCATCAAGATTTTTTCCTATCAAGATTTTTTCCTACCTACAGCAATACTCAGCCAAGCTTCCACATCTGCCTGTTGTCACATTTCAGACAAAAACAAAAACAGAGAATAAACAATTTAGAAAATTTGTGTTTCAATTTTGCTCCCCATTTAGTCTGCACAAGAATTAAACCCTTGGATCAAGCACTTTTTTCCCCACTGAAACAAGTGTTTGTCATCTTTGTAAACAACTAATGGTGCTATTAAAAAAAAAATAAAGCAAAAGAACAAACAACAAAAATCCAGTAAATAAAAACAAAGAAACAAATATTTTCTACTGAAAATGGTGACAATTTTCTACTACTTCAACAGTATAAATTAGCAGAGTTGGCCTGTTTTGCTGTTAAACAATTCTGAGTACTTAATTTATGAGAAATTTATAATTCCATCAAAAATGAAAATACAGTCCACAGAAGATAAAAAGATTGAAGACCCAAACAGTGAATGCCAAGTTGACAAAAGAAATTCTGGTTCCCGTTAAATTTCATCAGACTTCACCATCATGGCAAGAATCAGTCTTAACTAATACTACTACCATGACCAGCTTATTTCAACAAGGACACCATTACAACTTTTTAGAGAAAAGCCAATGCCATAAATCCTCCCCCCGCAGCACCCTCAGCATAAGAAGGACAGAGCTTTTGGACTGGGACCAGAGGAGGGCCACAAAGGTGACTGGAGGGCTAAAATTACTTTCCTATGAGGAAAGACAGAGGGATTTGGGCTTGCTTACATTGGAGAAGACTCTGGGGAGACCATGTAGAAGCCTTCCACTACCTAAAGTATGTGAGGGAGTGAGTAATAGGACAAAAGATAAAGGTTGAAAACTAAAATAAGGTAGGTTTATATTAGATGTTAGGAGGAAATTGTTTACTCAGAGGTGGTGAATCCCTGGTACAGGCTGCCCAGAGAAGCTGCAGGTGTCCCATCCTTGACGGTGTTCAAGGCCAGGTCAGATGGGGCTCCGGGCAGCTGAGCTGTTGGATGGCAGCCCTGCCTATTGCAATGAGTTAGAACTGGAAGATCATTAAGGTCCCTTCCAACTCAAAGCAATCTATGATTTCATATTGCTACTTTGGCAAACACTCTACTTTCATGTATGCTTGTGTCTTTATGCACTATGAAACTGGCTACAAAAATAGAATCAGATTTATATTCTGGCAGCTTACTGCAATTTAAGTAAGCCAAGACAGACTTCTCAAAAAGTACGAAATTCTTTTCTCTTAGTGTGTGCTTTTAATTTCTGCAATTTTGTATTTATTTCAATGCCTCTTCAAGATCAGCACCAAAAATCACAAAGGGAAGAGGTAAGAGAAATACAAGATTTCCTTCAGTCTCTGTTTTGCAGTAGACATTTAAATTAAGTCTGAATGGAAAAAATATGTAAACTGAGCAGTGTTCCAGTGTAAGAAATGTAAGAGAAGGCAGTAGACAGAGTTCCCCATAGACAAGTTTTTTTCTTAGGCTGAAATAAAATAAAAACAAGAGCTGAGAACATAGGCAGCTTCCCTTTAAGAAGAGGTCACATAGGAGTAATATGCTCTGGGACACTGCCACACAACACAGTGCAGGAAACGAAACACTTGACTAAAAGTACTCCCTGCCAAAACAGGCATCACTGTTCCAATGTCACTGATCTCTGCAGAAGTAAGCACAATAGAAAGAACAGAGGAAGACTCAGTTTTCAAATCAGCAGTGTTGTGGGGATGCCTAGAAGAATTATGACCTTGTAACATCCCACAGATATGCGCCATTAATGGCTTGATGTGAATTTCACAATCAGTGCTCACTTTTCTGCTGAACATCTTTTTCTGTATTTCTTGAATTGCCAATGCTTAAAATAAAGTCTCATCTGTAAAGCCAACAAAGCAATGAACTTATATTTCAATGTCTCATTTGAAAACATTCTTGACAAATGAAGTAAACTTTTTTTCATGGACTCATTTAACCCTTAGTTTACTGATAATTCATCTGTTTGACATAGCAAGTATCTGAATAGAATCATTCAGTTGAAAAGGATCTACAAAGATCGTCTAATCCAACTGCCTGACAACTTTGTTGTCAGTTAAAGCAAATTAAAGCTTTAAAGCTAAAGCAAGTTAAAGCAAATTAATGAAGGCATTATTCAAATGCCTTTTGAGCATTTGATTGACGTGCACAGGGCATCAACCACCTCTCTAGGAATGCTGTTTCAGTGTTGGGCCACCCTCGTGGTAAGAAATTGTTACAATGCCCAGTCTGACCCTCTTCTGGCACAGCCCTGTGCTGTTCTCATCCTGATGCCAGTTCCCAGGATCAGAGTGCAGCACCTCCCAGAGCTTCCCCTCCTCAGGGAGCTGTAGAGAGCAGTGAGGCTGCTCCTCAGCCTCCTCTTCTGCAGACTGAGCAACCCTAGTGCACTCAGCCCCCCCTCACTGGACATGCCTTCCTGCCCCGGTACCAGATTTGGTGTCCTTGTCTGGATGCTTTCAAGAACCTTGACATTCTTTTTATATTGTGGGGAGTGGAACCGAATACAGCGCTCCAAATGAGGCTGCACCAATGCTAAAAACAGTGAGAGGAGCTGCATTTGTTCTTCCTGCAGTCTAAATGCACACAATACAGCAGTTACCATGGCTTAACTGTCCTGTGGCACTTTCATAAGAAAACTCACATGTGAGAGTCAGAATGCCAGTCATTGTCATGTGATAAAGATGCTTACATGTGAACAAAATAAGACTAAGGTGCTAATGGTTGCTAGGGCCACACTGTCACAATGGGAAGTGATTACCAAGACCCAGACCATGAAAACTGGACCAAGACCACGATCTCAGAGCCAAGAGAAGCCATTTGCACAGAAATGGCAAAACCATTTTCCTTTTGTAACTTGTTTTATTTGTGTGGGATTCATAGTGGCTTTAACGACTTCACAGTTTGTTACAGAGGTACTCATTAAAACAAAAAGCACACTATGAGTAGACTAATATTTGTGTGTTGGTATGGTAATCCTCATGTAGGTAGAGCCTTCTTTCCCATTATCACTGAACAACACTCTGTAGGCTAGGTCTGTGGCACACTGAGTTCATTTAGTGAAATATTCTGGAGCCAATCTTCTCTCTCAGTACAAAACTGGGTTTCAATCCTGCTGTTTTTACAGACCTACTCCACTGGACCAAGATATCACCCAATGTAAATGGGTTATCTCTGCAGTTGTATACCTGGTGAACCAGTGCAAAAGGGAGAACTGGAGGAGATGAGATGTAAAGCATTAAGAATTTTCTTGATAGTCTTAAGAACCAGTTAAAGAAGTTTCATGCTCTGCTGGTGTAAAAATAAATAGTTAAAAATATAATATGCAATGGGAAAGACGTTTAATACTCAGCTAAAGGACACATTATCCATCATTTTTCCCAACCAGTCCTGTGTCGATTTGGAAGAATATAATCCTGACAACAGCAGTGGAAAGAAAAGGCCATCCACTATATTTACTCTATGGGGACACATGCTTTACTGATTTTGAAAGTCCTAAGCTTTCAATTAGTTTGAAATTTTGCAATTTTATTTAATATTTTCTGAAAAGCTCCTTACCCTGGAAGCAAATGATAGATTGAAAAGAAGTGTTTCATAAAATTTTGCAGCAAGCATTTGGTGCCAGAACTTGTTAGAAGCAAAGATGAATACCCAAAGGTTCAGATAAAAAACAACACAGAAGTCCAAAACCATCTTCTAAAACTTGTACTTTCAATTCTTCTCAGTATTGCAGTGACCCACTTCATCACTTCAAAATGTTCACAGTTGTCCGTGCTATACATGAAAATGCTTGTCTCATTAAACAGTCAAAACTTGCAACTTGAACATGTGACATAAAATATTTATCACCGCTTCAGAAACCACTTTCATCCTTTAATTTGTATCAGGACACTGCTCTGCTTAAGTCTGCTCCAAAAGGCCTGCTAATGTTCTTTCTGATGTTATTCACTTTTATCCTTTCATTTGTGTTTGCAGTGGATACAAGTACAACGAAAGCACCACTCTTTCACAAAATAATCAAATACTGTATTACATCTCAGATATTTTGTGCTGGTCAGATGGGAGCGTTAACTTATAATTTTCCCTTACCTACCACTTCATTTAAAATTCTGCTCAAATTGCAGTCTGCAGATTGCCAGAGATGGAATGTAGTTACCTAAAAATCTCCTGTGCTGCCATGTGAAAAATTGGAAACATATACAAAACTTTATGTTCCCTTTGTCAGAGTATAATGTGCTCATCCCCATGGTGAAGAGTGTTTGATACATAATCATATACAGATCTGCAAACAGGGGATGTATTGCAGTAATCTCACTGCAAGTTCCACAAGGACGAGTAAAGCAGAGAAACTAGGAATGAAAAAGGCTTGCATGTCTACGGGGAGACACTAATTGGATTCCAGAATTTTAAATCCATCTCCAAATGCAGAGATGCAAAGAGTGACTCACAGGCATTTCCACAGAGCATGCAGAGATGAAATTAGCTGGGAAGATGAGGATATTATGTGTGCAGCAGAACTGGTATAAAAACAAACATTTTTGTTGTGTAAAAAAAACAAGTAATGTATTTATAAGGCTCCTAAGAGCTTCATAGCTCCTAAGAGAGGACCAGGACCAGAACAGAGGAACAGTTAATTGCCAAATACAGCAACACCTGTAAAGCAGCAAACTGTCAAGGCATCTGAAAGCAGGCAAAGCTGTGTCAGTCTCAGTGACACAGCTACTCTTCATGATGTCACTCAAACAATCCAGTGGTAAAATCATGCTGCCAAGTTAACAGTGCACGAAGGAAATGCCTGGGAAATTCTGCCAGTGTTTTTTGCTCTCACAGACAAAGGTTAAGTACTACACGCGTATGTAGGATGCCACTCAGACATGTCTCTCTCTGTAGTTATTTCCAGCATGAGACAGATTAGACTGAGGGCAAAGCAGTCTCTCTGTGCTGTTATCTAGACACATGTCCTCCTGATGTCTGTTCTGCGCAGGTCACTTAACCATTCCACTGAAAAAACACAATACAATTTATTGTGGTTGAGGTCTATGGACAGTTCTCCACAAGTGATCATTTAACATTAAAGAGCCAACGATTAGTTGCAATGATATTCAGTGATGCCATTAAGTCTTATGTACAGAAATTTATAATAGTCCTAAAAACCACAAGTACGCTAAAAGAAGAGAGCTGTCATGAAGGCTATTTACAGAGCTACTGATAAGCATCACTTGTTGCAGTATAACAATAAAGTAAGTACACCACACATCTGGTATTCAATTTGAAATAAGATTTACTGGGAGGAAACAAACAAAAAAAAAAAACCAAAAAAAAAAACAAAGCAAACAACAACAAAACAAAACAAAACAAAAAACACTCTAGAACTATCCAGTTTGCATGAAAGGGCTTTCTGAAAACCTTGAAAGCCCATACAGCCTTGAAAACTTTGACATCTGCATGCCCTCTCCAATTCTATAGAGACCACTGTGACTCCACAGACACAGAGAGACATGCAGGGAGATATTTATATATCTGCTGCGGTTACTCCTATATACTACATCACCTTATTATGGGGATACAAATAACATATAGAAAATATCCCAGGACACAAGGAAAAAGACAACAGAGCATTTTTAAAGGTTTCTTCACCCTGCTTATCAATATGTTCAGGTTTCAGGGCATCCTGAGCTCTGGGAGCTAGCAACACCACTAACAAATGGAAAATTACCAAATGGCAAGATATCTTATAGATCCATAAAAGCTATTAGCAATGAATTTATTTTATTGGAGCTCAACTGCAAGCACGAAAACCACAGAACTAAAGCTTAATAAAACTTGTCCCAAAAAAGCACAGATGTGAAAACAAAACAAAACAAACAAATAAACAAACAAACAAACAAAATCAAAACAAAACAAAACAAAAACCGATCCAGAACAGCAGGCTCTTGCACTGTTTCAGGAACTGGGATTGAGAATGTCTCTTTTTAAACGTGTTGAGAGAAACTAGTATACTGTTGTTGTTTTTCTCCTTTAACATCTTTGACTGTTTTAAGTGTTTATGATGTGTCAAAGTAGTAACTTTTTTTCCTCCTGAATTTCAGCTCTTTTTGGTTCTCATAATTACTTGTAGGTTGCCATTTAGACCTTTGTACATTAAAAGAATTTCTGGCATTAACAGTCATTTCACCTTATGTGAATTCATAAAATAATTAATGACTAAAAAAAGAAAATGTTCCCCTGAAATGCATGGTCCTAGCACACAACGCTAAAAGACTACTCTCTTACAAATTGTCTTTTCAAATCTTCCAGAATTCACAGCTTCAGTTCGAAGATCAGAAACAATAGTATGCTTGAGGATAAGTACAGTAACAGCAATAGGACTGCTGCACTTTGAACCACAATGGGGGGCACCACACATGTAGAAGAAAGATCCTAGATTCCTTCCACAATTAATTTCCCCAAGTGGTCACGGTCCTCTTAATAGTTCAGGAAAAGATGGACAGAACAAATAATACATCAAGAAATGTACACCCGTTTGACTGTAGCAAATACTATAAACTCAGCCCAACTTCCTAGGGCTTCTCTAAATTCCTCAGCTAACAGGCACGCTTACGGGTACTTGCAGGCATCTCCCACTGTCTTATCAAAACATACTCTTCCTTGCTAGTAGGTGCACAGCGTTTGCACAGATAAAATTGAAGACATGCTTTTTTGTCTGTTTTTCTAAACCTGTAAATCACATCCATGCATCTCAGGTTCAAGTCTGCTCCAGCAATATGCCTTGCAAATTGAGGAAGTCTGCAAAACAGAAGCAAATTCCGGGAGCATCCTGTGGAAAAGCATTTAATCTCTATCTCTCATGCAAATCTATGATTAAACAGGAGGTATATGAATTTGAATAAGGAGAGAATATTTCTCACAATGTATATTAATAGAGCTGTAAGTTCCTTGATGGATTAAAATATTCCTGATCCAACAAGGAACACCGGATATCCAGTGTAGATAAAATCCATCAGGTCTCCAGCCCCACTGAATAGGGCAAAATCTTACCTTATATCCCATGGAGAACAGTAGGTCCAGCTCTGGTAGAAAAACTGTATTTTTAAAACAAGATATTTAAAATCAGTAGTAAGAGACAGGGTAGCAATTTAGCAAATCAGAAATTATATCACAGCTCTCTGTAGCCAGGCCAGGCAAGATCATGCTCCACTGTACTTACAGGGCAAATACACTGGTTGCATGAGTACCTTGGCTCCATACAGGGACAAACAAAACAATACATAACAGCAATAAAAACCAGGATACAGGCATTTGCCTTAAGGGTCCTATTTACAACAGTCATCTTTATTGGCACACAAAGAAATTAGAAATTCACACAGACTAGCTTGCAACTGCTCTTTCATTGTCACAGGTCAGGCAGCCATGTGAGCCCTGATATCTATATTAGTTGGCCTAAGAAGTAAAGGATCCTTAATCACTCTTTTTCTGCACCTAGATAAAAGCTGGACAGTAGATAATCCTAATAACTAACAAATCATAACACCCAACAGCAGCCCAAGTTTTGCTGTGAGTTTCTCTCTCTCTTTTGCATTACTTTTGTTGCACTGATATGCCAAAACTGTGTCCTCTGCTGGACACTGTATCCTCTGCACCAATCATTCAGTTCTGCAGACCCATGCCTATTTCACTGCATCACTTGCCAAAGTAGACATAGCCTTAGAGTTTCAGATCAGCAGATACATCACTCAGTATGAAAGAAAGCAGGAGGGAGAAGTATAATCATGCTTCAGTCAAAGTTTTGGCACATATTTCAAACTGGAGCAGCTCCCAGAGGAGATAGGTTGACAGGAGACAAAATGGCTCAAAGGAATTATTGCCAGGTCTTTGCAAAAGTTGTCATCTGCCTCAAAATTCTTAAGATTAGCTCTGTCCTTAAAAGAACCTAAAATTTAAACTTTGAAATCACAAGAATTTACAAAAGAAGAAATAGCGGACAGTACTACTAATTTTCAAATGACTCAATTCTGCACTGTTTTCTTTATGCTTGGTTATGCTGATAACACACAATTCACAAAATAGCTCTGTTAAAAGTCACCCTGAACATTTAAAATATAAAAAGCAAAATAATAAAAATTAGCAGAATTTAGTCATCTAAATATTTTGTAGTTGTTGTTATTGTTGAGTAAATGTACGTGGCACAAACATTAACCATCATCTCTTATTCACCTAGCTAACTCCATAGTTCACTTCCAGCAAGTCTTAGCAGACACACTGTTTCAGTTTTTAGTATGCATTGCTAGTTTCCAGACCCTTTGATATTACAAGATCATTTTCTGCTTTTGTGAATTGATCTACCTTTTAAATACCATGTTTAAGAATTGATCCATACTACACTGTTTTATAATCTAGAGCAGTTGCTAAAGACAGGACTCTTTTTTTAAATATGGATATATGAATAAGGTATATTAAGATATAAGGATAAACACCAATCTTTCCGGTATTCAAACCAAATATGTTCTTTCAAAAGGGTCAAGGGGACACAATTAATTAGTTACTTCTCTTAAGTTCCAGCTCCTTGGTAATACAGAAATGTCTGCAGAAGGAAACCAGGTTCCACAAATCCTGCCAGAAATATCAAAGGATGGCACTGAAAAAGAGGTGAAAGTAGCTCTTCTCTTCCCTTTCTGGTGCTCAGTGCTCACTTTGCAGCAGAGACTTGTATGGAAAGGATCACTTGGGAATAAAAAGGTTGCAGAGTAGCACACTGAAGAAAAGTTTCCCTGTTGGCCAAGCCTACTGAGAACTGGAACAGGAAGCAAAGTTGCTGTAACTATAGTTTGGTTTCTTTAACCTTTCCTTTTTTTTTTTTTTTCCCCACTCATTCCTGGGCTTTTGCGATGGGATCTGTTATAACAGAGATCCTATCTCCTTCCCTAAGGGCTTTCCAACAGTTGAGCACAGGGGAGCCAGAAATAACTGCTACTCTTCTATTCAGTGTACAGAAGGCAATGCCAGCCACAAAAGTGAAAATGGGGCAACAACACTTCAAAGCACTTTTAGCTCTCAGCTGAGAATACAATGGAGCAAGGTCATATTATCTCATCCAGGCTTATTCATAACTCTAAGTTTCAACATTGCATGTCTTATATTTATGACCTCAAAACCCCTGTGACTCTCTTAGAGCAACAGTGGAGACATTAAGACAGAAAATGGGCACTTCAAGATACTGTTGATGTCTAATAGATACAGCCACAGTATGCTGTCCTACAGTGACTCTGTGCCTGATGGCACTGCAGAAAACAGAAAACACAATAAGAATCAGAACTTCCCTCATAAATTCTTCTGTTACAATGTATTGCTAATAAGCTTCCTAAATCTGAGAAGGCTAAGGTAAGGTCTGGTCCCAGTCCCCATTCTTGCTGGCCTGCTACTGCCTTCTCCTTCTCATGCTCTCAAAAGCTCAAGGATTCAAGCAGACTTTGCCTCCGGTTTAGCAATTACACAGGGTTGTTTCTCATACTCCTGATCTTCATTCTTCCACATAAAGCTCATTTAATATTCATGGCTTCTCTCTCAGCTGTTTAATTTACCTTCCTAAATTTAATTTCATTGCAATAAAATGAATTAAGAATTTAAAGGAAATACAATTCTCAATAATAATTATTTTACAAAGGTTTGAAGGACATCTCAGAAAGAAATCAAGGAATAAAAAAAGTCTACAGCAATGAATGTGCTTAAGTTCATGCAGATGAAGAAGATTCCCTGGACACAAGTGTTGTTAATCTGCTAACATGTGAGAAAAATATGGAACTGGAACAGTCTATTTTATTGAAGCTTCATTAAATTTTCACTTCTCCCTTACTCCAGCACACTGAGCATAGAGAGACGAAGTCCTTCACAGGATGAAAGTAAACAAGGTGTAACAGCACTGCTTCAGCGCGTGTCAAGAGAACTTTGTGAATTTGTTTTGGTAGACTGCTTCTTTTTCATCACAGTTACTACAAATTCTATGTACCTAACTTTAATGTATGATCTGGGAAGCACCCTTGTTCTCAAAATGAGAGGTGTAAATCAGCAGTTACCTTTACAGAGACCAAAATTACAGCAAAGAAAATGAGACATCAACTAATTTTCTGCTATACAACTGGCAGATATTTTTAAATTTAAGACCATCAACATTCTATTTATATATATATATATTTTTATATCTTAGAATAATACCAGTAGACGTGAATCAGAAATGGAACCCAAGCATACCCAGCGGTACGCATGGCTAGTAGACTGGCAATGTGCATCAAGAAACACAGAACACCATTTCGTGGAGTTGAGGCTTTCTAGACCAGTGATTAACAGGAATATGTGTAAGGGGGCTATAGAACTTAGTCATTTATGGTAGGCACAGATCAGCATAGAACAGAAGGATAGCTACTTTTCTGAAGGTGCACTAGAAATTTTATCTGCACCAACATTTTCTCACACTAAAATAGCACAGTCTTCTTGCTGCATGAGGGTCATGAAGAAGCAAGAAAAACTGAGAGTCTTGTCCTGACTCACACAAAGTCATAATAAACCAAATACTGTACTTTGCCTTTGCAGCTTATCCTTTTATCGAGGTAGTTTCAGTACCTGGCTGTACATCTGGCCCCAGCACAGATGCTATGGTATTTCACAGAGTCAAGGGAAAACACTAATGCAGAACAGTTTTGACTTCTACTAATAATTATTAGAATGCATAACAGATTTCAAGCAGGCACTTTGTTCATCACAAGCTAGCAGAATTTTTGATAGCACTGAGGAAACTGTGCTTAAGGACTGCCATCCTGTCTGGGACAGCAAACTCACCACTGGGGAAGGAAGAAGCACAAAAGTTACATGGGGCTTACTTTCCAGTGATTGTTCAATATTTTTTGTTATGAGACTATCTATAAATTAGAGCTTTTCCATATTCTCTTTGCTTTTCCATATTCTTCCTCCCCAGTGAAACAGGAAATTTGGAAATTATAGGTTTATCATCTTAGAAACAATGTCAGCTTCTTCATTCTTAGTCCATTCTTAGTCATGTTTGATTCCACGTGCACTGACAGACACCATAAAATCCATACTGACCTTTTTAAGCCATTGGTTTTATTCATTTTATCTGTATTTTTTTGGAATAGTGGCTATCTTGTCTTTTGTGCCGGAACACCACATACTGTCATAATGCCCAAATGAGGAACTGATGACTCTGAATACAGTGCTCTAATGAAGCAGAAAATACCAAACTGAAGTTTTATTCACAGCCTGCCATTTCTCCTAACTCTAGTCAGAGTTAAATACACAATTCTGAACAGATTTGCCTCTGCTCTGTTTTTGAAGCTTTCTGCTGAGAACTTTACTACTCTTTCATCCTCATCCATCTTCATTTCAGGAATCTTACTCCCACCCATCTCCACAGCTAAATAAAAACTACAGTACTCTGAAGAGAACACCAGAAATTCTACAATCCATCTCAGTCACCACAAGGATGTATATATTTTTTTGGCTTTCAAAATGCAGCTATTCTGAAACATGCCAAGCCAGACATTTGAGTGAGGATTTGATGTTTTTGAAAATCAGAGGTCACAAATCACTCTATGTAGAATTATTTTGAATTAACACACTGCAAAATAAAACAAAAACAAAAGTTATCTGCCTTTCAATATCGGGTATCTGTGGTTCTTATTCTAGTGAGAGAACCCTACTCCTAGCATGCAAAGATAACTAGGAAAGACAAATTGGTTAATAGTAAAGAAGGAAAAGGTATTTTTCTGCATTGAACAAGAAAAAGGTTAAAGATTTGCATCATTTATTACAGAAGTATCCAAGCTTCTCTCTGCTTTCAGAGAGTCTTCCTTTCCTCCAGAAATTCACATATTCCCTGTCTGTTCTTAAGACATACCAGAGGTGTGGTATATCATACCTACTGCCCACAACAACCTTATTCTAACAACAAAGGATCTACCCATATGTAGTATGATATTTTAGCACTTTTGTGGAAAGATTTTCCCTCAGACTCAGAAATAAACAGTCCGATTTTTAAAACAAATAATAAATAATAGAGGTACCATAAGATCCAGCTACCCTTCCTCAAAGACAAACTTTTGTTTATTTATGCTAAAACATAATCCTTCAATTAGACTCCAGTCTAATCAGTAAATTATGTGCACACATGGTTGTTCTGCATTTTAAGGCATATTTCTACATTCAAACTTTTTGGTTCCTAAACAATATTTGCATGTAGTTGAAACTTATGCTGCAGCTGTTTTAAAAGTTCTTACTTCATTTCAAACAACAGGAAATAAAGTCAAATCCCTTCTATTCCTGGCCAAAACAAGAAATGGGATCAGAAAACCTAAGACCTGCTTCTATGTAACAAAACTTCCTTTTACTTCATCTAAAGCCATGGACAGCTTTTGTTTTAGTGCCAAGTGTAGCATTCCTAAAGAAACACAAATTCAGCAGGCAAATTAGTTGAGAACAATATACCATTTGGTCATCTCTAATGCCGAGGCCAGTTCTATGCAAATATCCTGATGCCAATGGAAAGCATGGGGCTTGATTTGTTGTCCGCGTTTCCAAACAGTACCAATTAAGTAGAAAAGACTGGCAGGAGGAAATCCATCCACCCTCGAGTTACATTTGTAGAACTGCAGTGCTTTAAATCTAGTCCTTAGATTATGATGCCATAACTTTCCAACACAGTCTAAGTGACTCATCTGGTAGGACAAACACTATTTTTGACATTCATGTCTTATGAATTATTAACTGGTTTTCTGCATCTAGATTGATTTTGCATGAAAAGGAAATCTTGGCACATTCTTGAACACTGAAAATTGAACAGACTAGAATAAAACTCAGCAAAAATTATCTATTTGGCTAATGCTGTTTGAAGGACCAAGTCATGTTAGTCTACAAAAGTCATAAAAAATGAAATCAAGAAGAGTTTTCAGGAGAATGTTCTTTCTAGGGTAGAACAAACAAACACATCCTGCCATTCTACCACCCAACATGCCACCCCCACCCAAAAAAGTCAAGTCCAAATCCTGGCTCCACACAGAACCACTCAAAAGTCAAACCCTATGTCTGAGAGCACTGTACAATCACTTCTTGAACTCTGACAGCTTGGAGCAGTGACCAGTGCCCTGGAGATCCTGTTCCAGTGCCTGACCATCACCTCAATGAAGAACCTTTTCCTAAAATCCAACTTGACTCTACCCTGATGCAGCTCCGTGCTGTTCCCTCAGGTCCTGTCACAATCACCAGAGAGCAGAGCTCAGTGCCACCCCTCTGCTCCCCTGGTGAGGAGATTCCCTCAGTCTCCTCTGTTCTGAGAGCCTTCCTTAGACACTTCCTTAGAACATCTCTAATGGTTTTATGTTTTTCTTATATTGCAGTGCCCAGAAACACACAGTGCTTGAGGTAAAACTGCACCAGAGCAAAGCATCTTTTGTCAATTGCTTGGCAGTGATGGGTCTGATGCATTGCAGAAGAATCGCTTTTGGAGTGTGTTCTGCCATCACACTATTTTGGCTGTCTTCACCCTGTTTCTGGCTTGATTTAGTGGAGGGTTGTAAGAGTTAGGGTAGCATGGTTGGACTCAATGATCTTTAAGGTCTTTTCCGATCTGAGTAATTCTATGATTCTATGATTCTATTTGTTCACAGAAACAGAACAAAAATGATGCTCCATGCTGATATGTTAAAGTGGAATAATAACTAATTGTGTTCTCAATGCTACTGATTTTGAACATTAAGATGGAGAAAGTCAGCATTTTTCTCTGATCATAACTTCAGTTTACAAGAGTTCAATACGATATCTCAATCTGACAGAACAACCAAATGTAAATTACAGTAATATTCCAGTTGTTCTGTGGCTAGTTAACTCAGTTAGTGCTATCTGTTCTTAAGAAATATGGATTCACCATACTAGCCCTCTCTTCCATGACACACCTGTTAGTTGAACCAGAACCAGCGGCTTAATTTCTCATTCTTTCAGGAGGTCCTCTAGCATCATCTCAAGCCTCCTTTATAGGCTGCCACTAGCAAGGTTACACTTTGTTGTGGTTTAGCCCAGCAGGTGGCTGAGCACCACACAGTTGGTTCACTCTCTCTTACCAGTGGGAGGGGGGATAGAGTTGGGAAAAAAAAATGTAGAACTCATGGGTTAAGATAAAACTATTTACTAAGATTGAGAAAAGGAAAAGTATAATAGTTATGTGTATATATATATGTATATATATGTACGCATATATATATACACACATATATATGAATGTATGTAAGAAATGATGCAGAAGCAATTGCTCACCATCCCCCAAGCACTGCCTAGCTAGTCCCCTGAGCATCAGAAGAGAGAGAGATGAACTCCCACTCCCTCCAAAACTCCTTCCTCTTGATGTCATACTGTATGAAATATCCCTTTGGACAGTTTAAGCCAGCTGTCCTAATCCTGTTCCCACCCAGCTTCTTGGACCCTTCACTGAGAATGGCTTTGGCTCTGTACAACATTGCTTAGCAGAAACTATAAACGTTGGTGTTATCAAAATTGTTTTTCTCCTAGAAGCAAAACACAGCACCATAGCAGACACTCTGAAGAAAACATCCAGCTGAAACTAAGACACACTTGCTGTCTTAGAAGTACCTCTGCTGGGATCAAATAACACCCTTTCTTCGGTGGGTGCATGAAGACTTAGAAGGCAGGTGAGACCAAACCATTGCCCCTTCATGTGGCCCATGCTATGCTGTAACAACTGTTTCAGCCAGTCTCAGTCTAAGTAGGAGGATTCTTTTTCAAATGCTATTTAATTGTACAGATATGGCCTCCAGCATGGGCAGAAGAGCATCATCTGTATCACATAAATTACAATGGCAAATCTATGAATCATCCTGTCTAGGACTGCCATGGTATTTTCCACTTATACACACACACAAAAATAGAATTACACTGAATTTCAAATAGAGTCTCTTCTTCTCAAATTTCTTCCACAAAGACCTACAAGGAAAAAGGAAAAACTTGTGAAAAACACTAACACAGTAAATGCGAATTTCCATTTTTTTAATCTTTTCTCTGGGACAAACAAACAAACAAAAAACAACAAATAAATAAAAATAAAAATCCTATTACTTCTTTGACAAGCTGAATGGATTCCTGTAAGATCCGCTGTGACCTCAAGTTTAAAAGAAAGCTACTCTTTTTTCCCCAAGATTAAGTGCTGGATTACATAAGCAGTGGAAGGTAATTCTGTGATCGCATCATACAAACACTGTGCTTTGGCTTAGTGCTCTTTCCTCTGCACAAAGCCTTACATTTAAGAGATGATCAGCAGCACCATTGTCCATCAGCAGCCAGAGAGAAGAAAATGAGAACAAGAATCAGAGAAGTTGCCAGAAGGCAATACAAAGCAAGATCTTCTGGTTCAAGGAGAAGAAGGTGTGGGAAGCAAGCTTTGATTGCCTGCAAAGAGAGCCATGGGTCTGCTTAATTCCGGGCACTTAGAACCAAATGCTGCACATTCACAGCTCACATTTACTCACAGAGCTGCAACAGCACCCTGTGGTCAGCAAACCGGATTTCCAGTGCTCTCCCCCTCCTATCAAGATTTTAAAGTCAAAGATTTCACCAGCACACTTACAACATCACAACAGCCTGTGTTCAAGCTCCTTCAGCTTTCAGTCTCCATTAAAATATGCACAGTCACCCCAGCACCTCACTTAAGTGTTTCACATAGCACTGCAGAATATTCTGCAAAGTAACATCTGCAAAGTCCATTCCTATCAAATGTGTATACACTGCTTCAGTGCTTTTTATGGAATGCCATTAGCCCTTGCTAGTCACAAGGGCACATTTCAATCTTGAAGACGCTGTTGTGCATGGATGACCAAGAACAGCCCACTCTTCCTAATTCCTTGCTGTGTAATACTTCCAGTGCAGATGAAATCAAGATAGAAAATACAGTTCCAATCCAAGTTATGCTTTGAGCACAGCATCCACAAATATTTTTTGTCTCTAAAGACCAGTGGGAGCACTGTTAATCAGTACTCCGGATTTATTTGTATGTACATGCAAAAAAATGGGAACTGCATAGATCAAGTGGAAAGATGCAGTGATGAAATTTTATTTAGAAATTAGCTTATTATTAAGAAATAATAATAATAATAATAATAAAAAGCCATTATCTTTTTCACATACTAAGCAGCACTTCTTCCTATTAGATTAGAACCAGAGTTAGAAACTGGAACAGACTGTTTAAGCCATCAACAGAAATTCAGAAGGGTTATACAATAGCCAAGCAAAGGGTAATTTAGATTAAGGTCAATTTTTCACTCTTTCAATTACATAATATCAATAAAAGGACATGTGGGAATTATGCCAAACATGAATATTGTATCTGACAAGCAAGCTACACTGCACAAATAGAAGAAATTTCCCTATTTGCAGTGGGAAATATTCCCCTCTCCAGATAATTAAATAACTTTCTCAAAAATATTCTTTATTTCCGGATCAAAAATTTGCTCACTTTCCCTGACCTACAAATGCACCACTCCAAACTGAGAAAAAATAGTGTTCTCATAGTGCACTGCCCCCAAAGAGGTTTCACCATCTAGTCTGAGCACTGCCCTCAGAGCCATGACACCTCACAAACATCTCTTTTTCCTCTTTCTGTCATCTGCTCACATATTACCACACCGCAGAAGATAGAGGCTTCTTAAGTCCAGTATAAACAATACAAAGTGCAATAGCTCCACCAGGAAAAATACAGTACTGTCTAGCTTCTCCAACTTGCCCATCTACTTCTACATATATGGAAACCGAACAGAATTTCATGGATAATGTTGAGAGGAGACACGGAAAGAGATAAGCAGACACAGTGTCAGTTCAGTCTCAATCAAAGTCAGTGGGAAAAGACAGATGAAATGCCTTCCTTGGAAAGGCCTAGGCTGGTAAGCATGAACAGCTCCTGCTAAACATAGAGGGACACTCAGGTTTGTATTATAGAATATGGGGCTAGGTGGGGATTTAAGACAATAATGACATTGATATATCACTATCCACAGTCTCTATCAGTAAGAAATAAATGGTGTAACAACTGGGTAGTTGCAGTTCAACTGGGGCAGAAGACCCCAGTTTCAAGAAAGGTTGTTTTGCCTACCACAGTGGAAATTGCTTATATACTTCACAAGTTTATATGGTTTCAAGCACTCAGAAGGTTTGCTGCACTCTTCCTAATAAGCAGACACTCTTACAGTACACTTCCAATCCACAGGCTCAGTGTTTTCAAATTCTGCCTCATCTCTAGTGAGGTCTTTTTGCAAATGAACAGTCATGAACCAGGGCAAATTCCCTCTGAAGGCCAGAGCAATTTTGCAATGCATGAATCATAGCAGAGCAGGGAAAGAGCCCCATTTGCTCCTTATTAAACAGTGGGGTCAGTCTCACGATGCACTTTACAGGCTGCCTTGTTAAAGCATGGTACTTTCCACCCAAAAGGCTGATTCTTACAACTGTGAGTGGCCTGGAAGCAGTTCCTCCAGTTTTCCTTCTGGAAATAATCCCTTTTCTGTATTAAAAAAAAAAAAAAAAAAAAAAAGCACACAAAGTTAAGTTCTACCATGATGTAAAGACGAATCAATTTGTGTCATAAATAGCAGAATTCAGTAGTGAAAAATAAATCATATTACTGGTCTTTTTGATCAGTTCAGCCAATTTGGACCTGCTGGTCAGTTTAATTTATTCACCTATTGCCAGGGAAATGTAGCATATGGCCATTCCCAACATTTTTGTTTATTTCTTTACGAAACTATGTGAGAACTTGCCTTAGTAGGGGAAGTGGACTAAATGATCTCCAGAGATCCCATCTAACCCCTGCAATTCTGTCATTCTTCATGAAATTATCCCAGTTTTGACTGTCCCTCACAAGTGCCATATTATACTGTGAAAGCAATCACACAGAACTGGAGCTCACGATATTTTACTACAACTCTCTTTAAATGCACCAGACTGTCAAATCTCTACCACCTAAAGCCATTCTGGCAGGGTTAACACTGCCCACAAACCTGCCGGTTGCAATAATCTCTCCATGCTGGCATAGCACTGATGGCAGAGGAATTTGCATGCCTGAAGGAAAACTGACCATTTAGTGGCACAGCATCTAACTGCCCATTTCTGGAGAAAAAAAAATAAAATTAAATTAAAAGTACACTGAGTAATGTTCTTAATTCAAGGATGTCTAACAGACTTGCAGCAGCACAGTTAATATGCAAATGTGGTTATATTTCTTCCTTAGATGCTCTGTGGGTTATACACATAAATGTGCAACCTAGCCTGTTCGGTACTTCTCCATTTGTAGGTCTAATATCTGGTAATTCACAATTACAGACTCATTCTTGTTTTCGCAAATTCAGGAATATTTGTTCTAAACTTTATGATGCTGCACAGAGGCAAAACCATCAATATTTTTTTCTAAAATGCAAAAGGGGTGAACACCCCATTCATCCTGTAAGGAGCAAAGCTACCACCTGCTTTTCAATGACGTACTGCTGCAGCAGTTGGTGCGAGGAATTTGACAGACATTAAGCTCTTCAATATGACTTCTGGTGAAAAAGTGGCATTATTTAACGCAGGTGAGCCTGACCTCTCACAAGTCTACATATATATACATATACATATATACATGTATGAAATCAAAACACTTAGCAATAAAACAATCTAGACACAGAAGTCATACAATTGCAAGTTCTGCCAGGCGCTTATTGCTGAAAGAAAAACATTTTTATAACATTTAAATTGTGACACAAATCTTTATGCTTGCAACTAAAACTGTTTTCTGTAATAATAATATTGTATACTCATAGTGCACTTGTGTGTAAAAGGACTACTAATTTTACAGCATTGAAGGAAGAAAGAAACTAAACGAAAGACTTCCAAATGCTTTACTGGATTAAAGGGCACATCAGAAACAACTTGAAATTGTTACAGGTGTGACTTTGGACTGCAGTACAACTGTGCATCATACACACGTTCTTCCATGACTAAGAACGACGGGAAAGATTCAGAGTCTTCAAAACTTCCAGTTTGTTTGGTCCCATCTGGGAAGCTCCGTTCACACTGGCAATGCCAATCCACACTTCACCTGGGGATTAATCCGTTATCAGAAGTATTCTCCCTGGAGTAAGGACAGCACAATCAAGGCCTGGATTTCTCACTCATGCTGAAAACAAGCCAATAAACAAATCTGTCTTGCAACCTACTTGTGAGTCATTCTCATACATGAATGTGTCTTCATGCCCTGCATGCAAACAGTCTGTGAAAGTCACGGCTGGGACCAAAAATCCCTGGGTCATCTGATAGGAGGCTGCTAAATCTGGCATCAGAAATGTACTATTTTGGCTCCAGCCAGCTAAAACTCTTCTCTCCTTCTACATGACAGTACTGCTGACAGTCTGTGTGAGCATGTCATCTGAAGGACAGAACACCACTCACAGCCTTTCTGCACCAGACTCACTCCAGAGGGGATGTGCACCCCCACTGCTGCGGAGTTACACTCATTAACTTACAATACACTCATTAACTTACAATAATGGCCAATCAAGGCACACTATCAGAAAGAGAACTTTAGATTGCCTACTTGTGATCTATGCAAGACATAGATTCTGCAATTCTTACTTATTGGTATGAGAACACAACGTAGCAGTGATGATCCCTGGGTTTGCAACAGCACTATAGGTAGCAGGGAGTGATAAAATGAAGTAGCAGCAGCAGATGGACACTGCAGCATGGGCTCAGGCACGCTTAACCGCTCTTTACTGTGTCTGTCATGAGTACAGCAGGCTTCTGTGGAGACAGTTCTACCAGTGATGCAGCATAATTTGGTATGAAAGGTGAGACACAATGTCACCCTGCTCCTGCATGGGCCTGTGGAGGACTTGGCACATCCTACCGCACTTGTAGTCAACATGGCTATGGTATAATTGTAAAGACAGCAAGAACTAAAGTTGGGACTAATTCTTGTGTAAGGGATCGTTCCTTTAGGCACATTTCTCCACAGTGCAACAACGGGTGAGATGAAAGAGAAGAGATGGATGAGAAAGAGAAAAGCGTAGGTGTTGAAAAGCCTAATGGCTGCAGTATCTGCAAGTCTGCACCTAGGGGCTGCTTACAGCAACATACACTGCTACCTGAAGATGCAATGACAATCAGTGAAAATTACTAGGTACTTACTTGCAAAGAAAATAATGGAGCCTCACACCAGTCTCGGACTACAGTCTGTAAATTCAAATAAATTCCCCTGGCTTCTATGAAACCATTTTGGATTTATCTAGGGATACAGATAAGCACACCAAGTCCAAGCTCAATTCAGAAACTGTACCCTTACGGACTACAGCATACGGATTCTGCATTACGAAACAAATCGAAGCCGGGTGAAACACCCACCCTGACCTCCTTACAATAACACACCATGCCTAAAGCAACACGACCAAATCTCATTATTCAGATTTTGCCTGTACCCTGAATGGGTCGGGGGGGAGGAGGGAGAGGAGAAAAAGAATTTTTATGAAGGTCTGATTTAGAAAGCCAGCCTAAAGCCATGCCGACAGAAAACCGGCGCACAGCCCGCAGAACGGGTCCGACGCCCACTCGGGCACCTGCCCCAGCTGCCGCTCCGCCGCAGCCAACTCCTGCGGGATCGGCACCCGCGCAGCGCTCCGCACCGCGGCGCGGCTGGGGCGGCGGGGCAGCCTGCGGGGCACTTCGCGGACCGCGCACTCACGCAAGCCCGTGTGTGCTCACTCACCGCGCGCACACACACCACGCAATCCGCGCACACCCCTGCACACACGCGCCCACGCGCGCCGTGCAGCCGGGTACGGGCCGGGCAGCCGGACCGAGAGCAGCGCCGCGCACCGGACTGCGCCACGCAGCCGCGCTCCACGCACCCGCGCACGGCCCTCGCGGCGCGGGGAGCCGAGGCGGTACCTGGGTCGCTTTATGGAACTGCTTCTTGAGCCCGGCCACCGACATGGCGAAGGCGGCGCGATGCAGCCGAGCGGAGCCGAGCGGCGCCGAGGAGCGATGAGGCTGGGATCCCGCCGACGAGGAGCTGCTCCGCTGCCCGCTGCTCGCAGCCCCGCACGCCCGGCGCTGGGAGGTGTCAGGCGGCGGCCGCGCTGCGGGGGCGCCCTGACGTCAGGGAGGGCCGCACCGCCTCTCCGCGCGGCCCCCGGCCGCCCCGCCCCGCCACCGGCCCCGGCGGCGCTGAGCGGGGGCAGCCTTGGCGCGGCTGGAAGCGGCGCTGCGGGATCCCGCCGGCATCCCGAGGGCCGCTGCCGACGGTCCCTCCTGCGCCGTTTGCTCCTCGTCCCGTACGGCCCCGCGGGGACGCCGTTCGACTCGCCTCGGCTGGGACGCGAGCAGGCGGCGATGGTGGACAGGTGGACCTGGGACTGGGTGCAGGTGCTGGCGTGCCCGCTTCTTCGGACCTGGCTGGCCTCAGTGGGACGATGCAAGCTCTGGTTCCTTGTATGCCCTCACTGTGTGTCTTCTTCTTCCATTGGCGATGCCGGTGACACACGGGCAGCCAAACGTACAGCCTGCCCCACTGCTGGCACACTGGTGTGACTGCTGGCTTGAAGGTGAAGAGCCTCAAACCCAAATATATGTCAGTAATGTGTGCTTTAGCAATTTGGTCGGACTAGCAGAACAGTAATTAACAGTAATTATTAGGCTCTGCCAGGAAAAGCCTAAGCAGTGCAAGCAGTGTGATCCAAATGTAACAACTCTTCTTTGCAGGCTGGGCCAAACGCTGTGTATGTGTGCTGCATCTCAGCACAGCGGGGATGAAAGATTGCATCTGCTGAAAGTAGCCATTCTGCACTGGCAGCTCCATTCCCACTATCATCCCACAGCAGCTAGGTAGCACAGTTCAGAGGAGATGGGATGGAAACATTCTGAGAAATAGCTGGAGCTGCTTCTAATCTGCATGTGGATTTGCCATGGCGTTAGCAGACATGCTCAGTGCACCTAAAGCAAAACAAGAACTGTGTAAGCCCACGCATCACCTCAGCCCCGTGAGGTATGGAACAGTGCTGTCTCCACAGTGCCCAACTTTGAAGCATGGTTCTATAAGGGACTGCAGTAGGAGAAAGAACTGTGAATGCACGTCACATCAGTGCTTTCAGAAATATCACCAGCGTGGTTCATCATGGAGAGTGGCAAACAAAGAATACCCCTGTGGTCATAGGGAGCAGAATGGAAGAGCGTAATGGCCTCCTCATGGGCACAGTAGGAGGCATTTGTTTCTGAACTAGTCCAGCACCAATACTGAAACATGCCCATTCATTTTAGTATTAATATTATTTTAGAGGATGAACATTGAAACTGTATGGAGGTGACAGGTGAGGAGTGGAAGGAAGTTTCTTGTGCTCGTCATAGAATCATAGAAGATCCCGAATTGGAAGGAGCGCACAAGGATCATCAAGTCCAATTCCTGGCTCCACAAAGCGCCATCCAAAATTCAGACTATATGTCTGAGAGTGTTGTCCAGATACATCTTGAACTCTGGGAGTTCGATGCCATGATCACTGATCTGGAGAATACTCCTCAAAAGACTGTATTCCAATTTGTTAAATATTTTGCATGGAAATTATATAACTGAGGGACAGTGTGGTCTGCCAAATCCAGTTTGTGGTATGCAGAAGTACACGGCATCAGTGAAGCTCCCTGAAGCTCCCATTGCAAGTTGATTGAAATCACAAGTCTGCTGCCCATCTAAATGTCAGCTCAACTGCAACCTGGGAAGCCCTGATTAACTCGTCTTGTGTATCTCTATTCACATGGGCGAACCTAATGCTTTTAATTGCACTCATGCTTTTCATTATAATTTTAAAGAACATTCGTATTTCTGAAAGCTCAAAGTACTTTCTTGCTTCAAACACAGTTGATGCCTGTCAGTCTCAACAGACTTACAACTGCTTTGACTAAATTAAATGCTGACATTTGTCAAAGAAAACTTTGTTTACTGTCAGCTCTACCGCCTATCCCATCATCTGTGACTTTTCTTCAAGAATCTGTATGAATAATGCTTTGAAGTCAGAGAGCTGAATTATGTTTTTATTAAATTGTAGTGAGCAATAACAAGATGCTTGCTTGTAATGTATCATATCTCATTTTGAAGTATATTTCTTTACAAGATACACATATATACAAAAATGAATTAAGAAAATATCGTTGCATATTCAATCCAAATGCAGTATTTTTTTAATGTGCAACTTTAATCCCGTCTTTGTGCACACTGTAATGCCTTTGGGTTGTTAATCACTATTTTCTTAGATAAGAAAAATAAAACAGACTTGATTTTGCAAATTTAGAACTGCATGCTACTTCTAGCAATTTATGTGTGTGTGTGTGTGTGTTACCAGTTGAAATAAAGAGCAAAAACTAAGTTAAATTTGTTATGCAAATACAATACTGAGTAATACATGGAAAGTATCTCATATGATAGAGAAAGAGGGGTTTTTATTATATAAGAGCTGGTAAATATTGATAGTGTGGTAAAGATCATATAAGAAGCACTTTTGCTAGTCTAAATAATCATATTATTCTAGGGAATTTAGAATAACAAGAATTCTTTTTTTTTTTTTTTTTAAAGAAGGCAAAGAAGAAAACAGGCAAAATAAATGAAATAATAGGAAATGAAATAATAGAATAAAAGTCCTACTTGATGATCAAAGAAGCAGTTAGTTTGACGTAGCTGATACGTTAAGCTCCTGTCTGATTTTCAGAATTCTTACAAGTGGACATTGAACTTACTGGGACTGAACATTACTACAAGTTATACTTTGGCTTTCTGTAGCAGAAGGCATGGATTTTCACTTTTTTCTTTTTCTTTTTTTTTTTTTTTTAACAAAATATAAGCCATTTAAACTGTATTTTTCAGCAAAACATGGTGGGAAGATCCTTTGCAGCTAGCTATATAGTAGCATTAATTCTTTACAAAATGCAGCAATTTGCAGCTCAGTGGAATAGAAATCTGACTCCTCATGGCAGAACAAGAATTCCACTAGTGTTTGAACACGACTATAGATAATATTTTATTTAGCACACATTCTAAGACTTGTTTCCATTCAATTTACAACTTGATTTCAGGCTAAAGTTGTTTGTATTTCATTTGAGTGCAGAGAAACTAACGTGCTCTTCTTCTTCTCAAAAATCTTCATTTCATGTATTCTTTTGCAGTGCTGTTTCTCATATATTGTCCATCCATTCTTACCTTAATTCTCAGGTTCTTCCTCATGTTTTATTCCAAGGACTTAAATCTACTTTACAGTGAGAGAATAAAAGGGAAAGACAAGTAGATCACATATAGGATTTAGAGTTTGATCTAATTTCAGTTGTCAGGACATCAAGATGCATAGCTGAGTTCCAGAAGACTTCAGTCTTTAGAAATATAGAAATCTAGGCATCTCTTGCAGTGGCATGAGGTAGAGTATACCCCATGCTCTTCTCATAAGGTGAGACGTTTTGAAGATGCAGTCTGCTGTGCTGGCTCTAAAGACAGTGTGAGTTGAATCTGCTTTAGTTAAAAGAAAGAATTTCACCATTGTCTCCTGAGTTTTTCTTTGTAAATCTCACATTCAAATTCTGAGCAAGTTGAATGTATTTTAGAAATTGTCTGTTAAGCTCAGCAAGGTGATATAGCTAGTTTTGTTCTGAAAGTCATTGTGTGAAAGAAGTGGAAAAATTGTAATTAATTATAGTAGATCATGAAGAATTTGACTTCTACATTTTTCTGATGTTGGCTCCATCTTAAAGTTTGGTGTTGTTTGTTTTTTGTTGTTTGTTTTATTGTGTTTTTTGGTGTTTTTTATGGTTTTTTTTTTTTTTTCTAACCCAAATAGCATTCTCAACAATACAAAAGGATGTAATGAAAAAATGAAATAAAAGCATTAGGAAAATGTACTTGAGCCAAAGGAATTAAAAAATGAACTCCAGGACAATATGCTGTGGCAATATGCTGTGGCATTATAGGCTCTTGCAGAATGTTCACTGGAATTGAATCACTCTATTCAGCAGATATAAACTAAGTACAGACCATCTGAAGAAACTTCTGACTCTTCGGACTGCAAGTCCTGAGAATCAGTGAGTAGACAGTTTTTCCAACCTTTCTGCTCACCCTTCAGATTTCTTTTCTTCCAAGGAAGCACAGCTTGGTTAATAGGGAACAAAATGTTTCCAACACATGAAATGAGAGAGAATTACAGAAGTACAAGATGGAATTGGGGAACACCGAAGGTACTGTAAAGGGGGGGGGGAGTGGGTGTCACATTGCTAAGGTGAAAATACCTTCAGAGATCTAAATTATTATTGCAGCTAGCATGAAACAAACCACAGCTTCATAGTAAATGATGTAAGAACATGACATTTAAAGAAAAAACAGCAGTTCTAGGTTTGTAACAATCACCAAAATAACGATTTTTGATTCAGTAGTGTGCCACTAGCTCTTAATCTCTATCAGAAGAAAATGCACAATTTCCTGCCCATATATGTATGTTTCACAGAATTGCCATGGATCAATGTGTGGTTTTGGGTACAGACTGGTTCTTCTATGCTGTTGAATGTGCAATAATAACTGTATTAAGAAAACATTAAAATCATTTTCTGTCCAACTGTTCATCTGCTTGTCCACAAGCTGAGAGACCATTCCATCTGTGCCTGTTTGATATCCTGAGAAGACTTATCCAGCACCCATGTGGATTATTTGTAAAGATCACAGATGTTAAAGATGCTATTCACAGAGCTCCTTAATACAGGAATAAGACATGCATGGAAATACATGGCTCCATAAGCTTGAAACTTAACAACATTTTAGTCTTTGTGCAGAAAGACGGCTTCTGAGATTTATGCCTAGATGTAACATGTCAGAGAAAGGACATTAGAGGCAATGAAGGAGTAGATGATATATTCAAAGCCTTCAGCTGAAATAAGACCATCTTGAAACACTGATTTTGGTGGGTCACCTTGTATCCCTCTCTCTCAAGCTTTGTTTTTTTCACATTATTGGTTGTTTGTTTTTTTTTTTTTTGGTTTGTTGATTCACTTGTTTTGTTTTAATTTAATTTTAATTGTACATTTTAATGTACGGATTATCATCTCTAGTAAAAATCTTGCAGTAACTATGACATAAGAATGCTATGTGTCTGGCCAAATACTGAGTCAAAGACCTCAATGACAAATATATGCACCTTGAGTATTCGAGTCATATTTAAGCTGGGAAGAGAGCTCTCCTCTGTGCTTACATAGCACTCTGTAAAGGTGAATGTTTTTACATTTACCAGTTTTAGTACTATAAAAAACAATTTTAATATGAGGTTTGGATGCCCCAAGTTCTTCAACCTGCATTAATTACTGTAATTGAACAAACTTACCTTTGGTGAGAGAAGATGAAACAGTGTCCATTCCAGTGCTTGGCATCAGCCACACTTCTTTTACTTTACAGACTCCTCACCATTATTTAAGTAACCAGCACACCTCTCTCATCTAAGAAGATCATTAATATTCCATCTTTTTGCCCAGAAGAAAGCAGGAGAGGCTTTCATAATTCCACTGTAGTGTTTTTTTGTTCTGTTTCTATAACTAAATTAAAGTTATAATAGATTTTGTGCAGAAAAAATGCATCTCCAGTGGGTATAAATAAATTCTACAATGAATAAGCCTGGTTTATATAATAGAATAGGAATCATAGTTTGGACTAGCTTCAAGGCTAAACTAGAAAGTAAAAGAAAAAAGGAACAATTTTTTCCAGTGCTAGAAAAACAAAACAGGTAAGGAACAAATTTCTCATGGACACTAACTACAATAACAAGAAACATTTCTAGTCACACACTTGTGAAACAGGGATTATTCCTCTATTTTCTACAGCCTCTGTTTCTTTGCTACAGGGCTTCTTAAACATTCCACTCAAAAAACAGACAGTTCACCAAAATGTTGTGGAATAGTCAAGAGGCATTTTCACATAACATTTTCTATCCATGCATGAGAGAAACAATGCAGCCTGAGCAGGTAGGATGAAAACTACAGATCTCCTGTATGCTTCTTCTGAGCTTGCACTGCATTCTAGGGGAGACAGAGGCTCATGGAGACAGACAACACACTTCTACTGCAGCACATTTTTTCAAAGAGACTATGATATTTAGATTCATTAGCCTCAGAAGAGCAGTAATCTTGTACATGTGCTTAGTACTCCTAAAAAATGAATCGAAATATCTCAAATGGGTGTGGAAAGTCAATGAGAAAATAATGAACACTGAGCACTGCAAAATTCTAAAACTATCTTTTCCTGAGCAGCTTAAGGAAGATTTGACTATTGCCTGACCTATTATTTAACTCTTAACATCATCTCTAGGATTCTCTGATACATGTTCTCCTCAAACACGAGAATCTCCTTATATGAAAGTTTAATATCCAGCTATAGTTGGGACTGACATTTGTTTTCACCTATGATTCTGGAACCATGCTTTTTTTTCAGTCTCTAACCACATCTTTCTATTCTTTTATAGAATAGAATCATAGACTTGTAGAATCATCTAGGATGGAGAAGGCCTCCAACATCAAGTACAACCATCAACCCTTCCTACTGAATTTGATCACTAAACCATGATGGTTAATGCCACAGCCATATATCTCTTACCATATATCTCCAGGAAAGGGGACTGTTCCGCTTCCCTGGGCAGCACATTCCAATGCTTGATCATCCTCTCCATAAAGAAATTCTTCCTTTCAGCCAGTCTATACCTCTCCTGGTGCAGCTTGAGGCCTTTTCCTCACATCCCTCACTTGTCACCTGAGAAAAGAGACCAACACTCGCCTCACTGCATCCTCCTTACATGTTGTTGTAAAGAGCAAAGAGGTCACTCTCACTCTTCTCCATAGTAAATAAAATTCTTTCAGTCACTCCTCATAACTCTTGCTTTCTTGTCATTTCACCATCTTTCTTGCTCCTCTGGAGCAACTCAGCATCCTTCTTGTAGTTAGGGGCCCAAAACTGAACTCAGTACACAGGGCATGGTCTTGCCAGTACTGTATTCAAAGAGACAATCTCTCCCTTAGTCCTATTGGCCTATTTCTGATACAAGTGAGGGTGCCATTGGTTTTCTTGGCCATCTGAGCACACTACAGGCTCATGTTCAACCTACTGTTGACCAAAACTCCTAGTTCCTCCTTCTAGTGCCAGGCCAACGTCCAGCCACACTGCCCCAAGCCCGTAACAGTGCATGGGGTTGTACTGATCCAAGTACAGAACCCTATATGTGATCTTGTTGACAACCATACAACTGGACATCAATCCAGCCAGTTCAGACCCCTCTACAGAACGTTCCTACCCGCAGGTAGATGAACGCTCCCACTCAACTTAGAGTCATCTGCAAATTTACTGATTTATGGAGAGTCCACTCAATCCCCTCATCTAAATCACTGATGAAAATGTTAAAGAAAACTGATACCAATTCTGAGGAACAGCACTAGTGACCCGATGCTGACTGTATTCAACTCCATTCACAATGACACTGAGCGTGGCCGTGAAGCCAGTCAGAGATCTGTACATCTGTCTACAGGTTATATATATATATATACCTGGTTTTGTTTTGTTTTGTTTTGTTTTCCAGCTGTGGATTAGAAAGTCCAAAGATACAACATTTAGCAAATTCAAAAGCATTTTACCAGGCTTCCCAATGGGATAGTCTTCCTCAACTATGTGTAGTAGTAGTGTTACACATCCAAACCCACGCAGTGATGTAAGTACAAATCAGACTTATGTGAAGATGCTACACTGTTGGAGGTCAGGGAAATCTGGTAGGAAGAACTGGACATTCTCCATTCGTGTAAACATATCATACTTAAAGCAAGAAAACAAAAAAAAAATTGTGAATATTCAAGGATTTTCTTCTCATCTAGCCCTCGCCTTTCTCACCTAAACCTAGGCCAAGTTAATCTTGGCTAGCCACCAGGTATCTGACATGCTGCTCTCTCACTCCCTCTCCTCAGCAGGAGGGGTAAAAAAATATGATAAATATGATAAATAAGCTCATGGATCGAGATGAAGACAGGAAGATCACTCACCAATAATAATGCTGGTAATTTTGTAATCACCACAAGCAAAACAGGCTAAACTTGGGGGAGATTAATTTAATTTATTGCCAGTTAAAATTAGAATAGAATAGTGAGAAACAGTCAAAAAACTAAAAACATATTCACCCACTCTACCATTCTTCCAAGGCTCAACTCCAATCTCAACTCTAAGCAGTGGCTGGGGAAATGGGGAGTAGGGGTTATTGTATGTTTACAACAGTTTGCCTCTGGTACTCTTTCCTCCTCATACTCCCCTGCTTGAGCATGGAGTCTCTTCCACAGCCTACAGTCTTTCACAAACTGCTGCAATGTTAATCTTTCTCAAGGTCTGCATTTCTTTGAGATCTGATCCAGCATAAGTTTATATAATGAGATCCATCCTTCAGAAACAAACTGTTCCAGCATGGGTCCTCCACAGGCTGCAGGTTCCATCCAAGTATGTCCATTTGTTCTGGTGCAGGAGCACCTCCTGGTCTCTTCTCACAGAAGCAATGCTTGCAGGCCTCCTGTTACTAAAACCATAAATCTGGTACAGATATATGCAGAAGAGACATCTAGACTGTCTCCATTGACTCTCTTTCTAATTAACAAAGTAAAATATTTACTTCTAGAGAAGAAGTTAACTGACTTAGCTATATGTTTTCAGATGGCAAGAACTGCCTTTCACATATAGCATTTCTCTAACTGGACTCTAAAAAATAACAAGACAACCAGCATAAATGCAGATTTTTTACAATGTATTTGCCTAAAATTAGTTGTGATTAATCTCATTTAAAGTCTACATTCTTGAAGATATTGAAACACAAAAGAACATGATTTTAAACAGGCCACTTCAGCTGACTCTGTTAATCCATAATTCTTTCTCTGACATTTGGTCAGGATACAGAGCTGAAAACAATAACAATAAATGAAACGATACAAAAAACAAAAAACAAAAACAAAACCTACAAACCTAACACAACAAACAAATAAACAAACAAACAAAAAGATTTGGAATTGAACTAATTCAAGCAGTAAGAACAATTTCTTTAGTTCTTTTTTCTGAAGAGCAGTGACTTGCCTTAATCCTGCTTGGCAGAGAAATGATTTAGATGCACCTTTCTATTTGTTTTTTATTCACCTGATTCCATTAGGGTCTCTAGAACTGCTTAAATTGCTACTGCCCTGTGCTTGCCTCTTCTGCAATGCTTTAAAATTCCTGTACTGGAATCTGACCTAGAATAATGTAGCTCTGTACTGTCATCAGGCCATGCTTACTAATGTCATTTTAAATATGCTGTCAGCATTAGTGCATACAAGACAAAATAGGCCAGCCAAGAAACGGAGTGCCAAGAGTCTGAGCTGATAGTCAGAAATGAACAACTGAAGGAAGCACTTACAGTGTTCCCATTCAACATTCAAGACTTCAGGCAGTGCCAGACTATAAATATCTTCAGCTCAAGCTGCTTAAGGTCACTGAACTAACATTAACATTGAACAATCATTAATGAACTAAAATCTCACATTACGACAATTAGTGGACCTGCTTAGAATGGAAGTATTATAGAGTAACCGTCACCAAAGAATTAAATCCCTCAGTTGTATATTGTGATTCTGCACTCAAAGAAAAAAATAAGCCAAAAACTTTGCTGCTTTGTTCTTATAGCTCTCAACAGATTCTTACTTTATGTCACTTCCAAAATCTAGGCATTGTGCTTTCTGGAGTTATTTATAGAGTTTGGGAAAGGGCCAAGTACTATTATTATTCTATGGAGTCCTTACAAAAAGCCCAAATCCAGATCTACCTATTCTGAGCAATCTCTCCATTATCACAGAATCACAGAATCACAGAATGGCCAGGGTTGGAAGGGACCTCAAGGATCATGAATCTCCAACCCCTCTGCCACATGCAGGGCCACCAACCTCCTCATTTAATGCTAGACCAGGATGCCCAGGGCCCCATCCAGTCTGGCCGTGAACAATTCCAGGGATGGGGCATCCACAACCTCTCTGGGCAGCCTGTTCCAGCACCTCACCACTCTCTCTGTAAAGAACTTCCCCCTGACATCCAACCTAAATCTTCCCTCTCTCAACTTGAAAACATTTCCCCCCGTCCTGCAGTTATCTATCCTTTCAAAGAGTTGATTCCGCTCCCCTCTGTAGGCTCCCTTTAGGTATTGAAATGCTGCAATGAGGTCACCCTCCAGCCTTCTTTTCTCCAGGCTGAACAAGCCCAGCTCCCTCATCCTGTCTTCATAGGGGAGGTGCTCTCCTCTGAACCCTCTCCAACAGTTCTCTGTCTTTCTTGTACTGGGGGCTCCAGACCTGGATGCAGTTCTCCAGATGGGGCCTCACAAGAGCAGAGTAGAGGGGGACAATCACCTCCCTGTCCCTGCTGGCCACCCCTTTTTTGATGGAGCCCAGGATACCATTTGCTTTCCAAGCTGCAAGAGCACACTGCTGGCTCATGCTAAGCTTTTCATCTATCAAGACCCCCAGGTCCTTCTCCACAGGGCTGCTCTCAAGGACCGCTCCTTCCAGTCTGTATGGATGCCTGGGATCCAAGGAAAATTTCAAAGCAGTAGCTGACAGTCAGGAAAGCCATCTTTTATTCTTTATATTTCCTCCTGTTCCTCATTCACTGAACAAATCATTTTGTTACTTTCCCTTTGTTCTTACATAATCATTCTTTCTCTGGATATTTGATCTTGTGGCTGCTATGTTATGTATTGCCTTTGTTTTTCGACAGCATTTTTCTCTCCATTGCATGTTAGATTTAACTGTATCTGTGTGCCATATTCACCCTTTGATCTTCCCAGTTCTTCCCCTTCAGCCACAAGGATTTGGTAGGAAGCTGCCTGCATGTGCTGGGAAGGTATTATTCTTTCTCAGGACTGAGACAAAGGAAACTAGAGAAGCTAATAACAAAATCTTCCCAAAACCATTGTTAAAAGCAATGGTCTGTGCTTACAGGATCCTTCAGAAATTAAGCTGAAGGAATTAGTATCTCCAAATATGTTATTATCTTCATGTATTTGTGTCTGGTTCCTATCAGCTCACTAATAAGACATTCACATCTTTGCTTCTATCTAATAAATACCAGTAAATCTCGGTGTATTTTTCTGCATACAAAATATAGAAGTGAGTGTATGGAGATCCTTCAGACTGAGATTTACAAATTGTCTTGCTTAGTAGGTGAAGCAAGACTATCTGCAAAACAGATTCACCAAGAACAAGAAATAGCACACTACCTGTTGAGAAGGGACACAGTTATTTCCAAAGTAGAGTCAGAAATCCAGGATTATTTTCAAAACTATATCCATTGATGCCCGCAATGGTCTCAGTCTGAATGGATATTCCAAAGAAAAAAAAAGGAGAATGGTTTTCCAGCTTTGAATTTATTAAAGTCTAGTCTTCAGTGGATAAGCACCTACATTTTTCAGCTAGAAACAAAGAGAGAGCAAGAAGAGTTTGGGGTTTTTCTTTTCAAACATATATATGAAGCATTGTTTGCCTTCATTTCTACTCTTGTACCTTTAGAAACTTCGTGGTAGCGTGTTTGGATTTCAAATTAAAAGCCCACTTTGAGGTAAGAGCAATTTCAGCATCAGTAGATAACTTCAAGGCGCTCTTTCTCTATACGGTGGCCTTTGCAATGGGGGCTGTGACTGTTGATAAAGACAACAGCACTACAGTATCATCCTTCAAGAAAAGAATTATTAGGCTTTTTGAAACCAGACAATATAAAATGTGAAAGAAAAAAATGTTCCTTTCAGAGTAAAGGAATCTTTAATGTGGTGGAGTTAAAATGTGCTGAAACGCTGTGCCCCGTAGGAGTTTTGAACATAACAACAATCTGTTTATCTTTTAAATGAGCCTGAGCACTCAGTACTCTAATGCCTGCAGTGCCCACAGAACTGGCTGAAGTTGGGTATTACTTAATCCAAAGTTTCCCAGAGGCAGGAATTTTTCAGTTGGGTTCAAGTTACTTTACTCTTTTGTGAATACTTCTGCCTATATTTAGGAACTCATGAGGCATTTACGAAGGAGAGGAAACTTGGAGGTGGTACCTGGGGAGCTCCATAGTACACCTGCTAAGCTGTTTGCATTACAGGGCTGTGAGGTAATTTCTATCAAACTCTGCAGTGCAGACGTACTAACAAAGTTGGAATCAGAGTTGAAACAATCTGTCTACCCAAAGTTTAAATTGAAGCCTAAAGATCAGTATTTTAACAGTGGGACTAACCTGTTTGTCCATAATGCATTGTTCACAGTATACAAATACTATATAATTTTCTACATGTTTCAATGAATTCTATCTTTGGGATCTTCTCCTGCATTATGCACTCTGAGCAGATTGAAATGTATGGCTGCACATAGCAACCAACAGGGACTACAGTGGCTTCTGTGTTCTCAAAGTGAAATCTTTATTCCATTTAAATTAGCAGTGAGTCTGGCATCTCATGTCAACAAACTTTGACCCATACCTTCGTTCCTGCAGCGTGGAGGAAATTGTGTTTAGAATCTCAGCATTATCGCTGGGTCTGGACAGGCTGCTTTATTATACAAAGGCTATTGCAGGTGAAGACAAAGTAGATCTCATGCAAGAAGATTAGGCCATCAGCTTAAAGTTGCTGCTGCTTCTTCCTCTTCCCCAAGCTTGTGTTTTCTTTCTGCCTTTACTCCCATTCCCATGCTGTGACTATCTGGATTTCTGCAGCTCTACTGCAGTCTGTGTTAGAAAACTGATGCAGCTGAACGCTAACTGAATGTGGGGGGGGGGGGGAAAAAGGTTCCATTTGCTTTTATCCATAGCTGTAGCCCAAAAGGGCATGCAGCCAAATCAAGGAGTGATGGAGAGATTGTTGCTTTTAAAGGCAAGCAACAGTTCGTTTGGTCTGGGGTGACAGTAAAACCTAAGCAACGCTTGGTCACCACTTATTACTAAGACAGGAAAGAAACCCTGATGGGGAAGATGAAGCAGTTCAACCTGCACTATAGTTTGAAGTCGTGCAGAAGGATACTACATTGGGAAATAAATAATAAAATAAAAAAGGAAAACTCCACTTTGTGAGCAATAATTAGTTTTGAAGTCCATAATAAATTAAACATCTTTTTAGTTCACTTGGGTGCTGGCAACTGAATTGTATGAAATCAAGTGATTTCAAAAAGTGATACTCCATATAAAAGAGAAATGGAAAAAGACAGTTCTATTTTTAAACAAAGTACAGAGTGCAAATGAAAGTGGAGACGAGCATGTGGCTAACCTCATCAAAAAAAGAAAAGAGATCTTACAGTTTTGGAGGGCTGAACACCTGCTGAGAGAGCAGATCAGGAGCAGATTCAGAGACACTACTAGGACAGGATGGGGAGGAGGGGAATACAGTGAATTCCTGTCAAAACAGGAAGACTTTTTCAAGGTCAGGAAGTTAGAGTCTGTGAAGAAGAAAGCTGAGAGTCCACAGCACACTGTATCTGAGCATCCAAATACTGGAAGGAACAACATCAGGGGATGACAGCTCTTGTGATTTATCCCTGGCAGGAAGATAAGCAGCACATTGCCAATCACTCCTTCCCTCCAGTGGGATGGGGAAGAGAATTGGAAGGGTAAAAGTGAGAAAATTCATGGGCTGAGATAAAAACAGTTTAGTAGGTAAAGCAAAAGCTGTATGCACAAGCAAAGCAAAACAAGGAATTCAGTTGATATTTCCTACTGGCAAGCAGATGTTCAGATGCTTTCAGAAAGCTCTTAACACACAGTGCTTACTTAGGAAGATAAACATCATCGTATCCATACATCTCCTCCACCCCACACCTTTCTACTTCTCTTCATACAGCTTTTATTGCTGATAACATCACATGGTACCAAATACAGCTTTGGCCAGTCTGAGTCAGCTGTCCTGGCTCTGTCCTCTCCCAGCTTTGTGCATGCACAGCCTCAGTTGGCAGGGCAGTGTGAGGAGCTGAAAAGTCCTTGGCACTGTGTAGCCACTGCTCTGCAGCAACTGAACCTCAGTGTTTTGTCAGCACTGTTTTCACCACAAATTCACAACATAGAGCCATATGAAGAAAATTACTCTATCTTGGACAAAACCACTATAAAATGTTCAATGGGTAAGATGTATGTAAAATAAGAAGTGGAGATATATATGGTCAAGTCAATTATCAACATTCAAGAGAAACAGACAAGAAATAAAAATCATAATTTACATAAATCAGCAAGTATGCTTGCTGTAAAAGGTGACATCAGTAATGTTTTCACATGAGTTTTTCTGGCAGTGGATGTAAGTCTGGACAATTGTGACAATTATATTTCAGATACTGGAGGCAAAAAGAGTGCCTTAGCAATGCAGAAAGTGTTGTAGAGGAAGTTTACTAACTCCAGAGTGATGATGAGCTTATCCAAATTTAGTAATACAATTAGAATTTAAATAAATTAATTCAGTTCTATGAGCTTTTGCCTTCAGACTCCATTACTTTAAAATCAGGGTCTGAATCCACACCATTAACTTGTTAATCACCAAGCAAGGTATCCTAAAAGCTGTTCCTTGGTCATAAACTATTGCCTAGTTTCAAAAACCTCAGCATTATCCCTTTCTCAGGGTGAACTGTATAATTTACCTGTGATTTCAATTTCACTAGGAATCAACATTTAAGACGTAGCCATCTCCTTCATGAAAAGCTCTTTTTTTCCAATTGTTTTTTTTGGTTAAAAAATATTAATACAATTATTATTAAATAATAATTACCAAGCTGATCAGAATAATTATGCTTATGAAATCTTCTCTAAAAATATATTTTTAGCAGTGACAGCTGATATTTTTTCATAAAGCAGAATTAGGATAAGTGTGCTCACTATATGAAGCCTAGAACATGGCTAATACTTCGAACACATCTAATACCAAGTTTAACTCATGGTAGGATCACACGGGTTATATTTTTTCCTTTTGGCTTAAATACAGTCTTAATATAAATATATAAGTTTAATATAAAAGTGTAAGTCATTTGTTACTGCAAATGGAGGCTACAAAAAGAACTCATTAGAAAGAGTCAAGGGTAGACAAGGGAGAACATACACATGTATATTTCATTAAGCCAATAAGAATGATATATAAAACAATGTAATGTCAAAAGCAATTTACTGCTACTGAGGGTTCAAATCTACTAAAAATTTTATGAGCATCGATCAGGATTATTTTGTGGGACCAGATATCTATGGACTTGTTAGAATTGATTTATTTTGCTTTCTATATTTTGATAGACTGCTGTGTAACCCCCTTAAAGTGTCATTGGATATTTCATAGTAAGAGAAGTTTGCTTTTCTATCCACCCCCACTTTCTTTTAAACTGAGTCATTGATTACTTAGGGGACATAGGCACTGGTGAAAAGATGGGGCTCTTTCCATTTGCCTGTTGGAAAGTCACTGTATTTTTGGCAGTATTATAGGATTTATGACTTCAACCTACAGACCATAACAAGAAACAGATTCTTTCTGGTTTTTGTGTGTGTGTAAAATGTCACACACTAGTAACAAGCAGCATGGAGTAAAGCACAAACAAGACTGTGAGTCACTGCTGTTTGTAGCCAGCAGATTTCAGAGCAATATGGCTTAAAAATGAATAGCCATTATTTGTCCCTGCCATAGAGTCTTCTTAGAAGTTTGCAGGGATTAGAGAGGGAAGGAGTGAATTACTGATGTTTATTGGTTTTTTTTTTTGATGTTTATTGTTTATTTTATAATAACTGATTTTATTATTGGGCAATGTAAATATTAGCATGATAGGTTTGCTTCTTAGTTTGATAATAATTCTTTTTTTTTTTTAACATTATAACGTGATATTTTATTATCGGAATTATTGTTTCTAAAAGATATGGTGTGACTATTAAAAAGTACTTCTCACTCTATTTCCTTGTTTCAGTCTTAATCCTTGTCATAGTATTTGCATAGACTTCAAGTTCTTCGAGTGTATAAATACAGAATAACTAATCGTTTAGGTTTAGATTTCTGAAATACAACTCAGTGACACAGGTCACTCTGCAGCAAAACAGCATGACAGAAAAAAATCTGTCTTGGTGAAGAGAAACACAAAATAAGAGAAACACAAAATCCACAGGGTGACATGTCTGATTATGATCTGTGATCTGCATATTGTAGCACTGGGAAACAGAATTCTGATTTTTCTGCCTTGCTTGGTCAGTGAGTGATTGATTCCACAGCTCTGGAATGTCCTCCTGCTCCTACCCAAAAATTTCAGTTCCTTGTATTCTTCAGATGTAAGACATAATACTAGATGGCTGATTTCTGTATATTAGCTTTTATTACTGAATTAAATATTAATTACCAGGCAGCTGCTGATGCTGCTCTGGTTTCAAATGCTGCTGCCTTTTGCCACTTTCTCTCAGTCATACAGTTCTGTAGGAAAGAACTCACTAATCTCAATAGTTTGTGCAGAAATGTGCTCTGGAAATCTGTTGAAGAATAGACTTCACTTGCACAGTTAACTGGGAGACTTAATTCAGCTAATGATTGTGATAAAAAAGTATAAGATGAAAATTATGACTAGGCTATATTTACTGTTAAAGGAAGGATTTCTTTTTTGAACAAGTCTCTAGCTAAATACAGGATCATACTGCAAGTTAGTGAAAGGATCAAATGAACAGAATCATAGAATCATATAATTATTTGAGTTGGGAGGGGCCTTTAAAGGCCATCCAATCCAGCTCCTCTGCAGAGAACACTTACAGCTCAGTAAAAGACACCTACAGCTCAATCAGATTGCTGAGAGCCCCGTCCAGCCTGACCTAGCATGTCTCCAGGGATGGGTAACTCACTATCTGTCTGGACAACTTGTTCCAGTGCCTCACTACTCTTATAATAAAAAAACATTCTTCTTGTATCCAGTTTAAATCTCACCTCTTCTAGCATGAAACTATTTCCCCTTGTCCTAGCACACAAAGGATTCAATGGGGTGGATTCATGTGCCTCCCCTCAACATACTCCTACATGTCTACGTGTCTCCTGTGCTGAGGATTCCACATCTGGACACAGTATTCCAGGCCTCAGCAGCACAGAGTAGAGGAGCAGGATCACCTCCCTTGCTCTGCTGGCCGTACTTCTTTTGATACAGCCCTGTATACAGTCGTCTTTCTAAACTGTGAGGGCACATTATAGGCTTGTGTCCAGCTTTCCACCAGTATCTCTAGGTCCTTTTTGACATTGTTGTACTCTACCCTTTCATCCCCCAGTTTGTATTCATAATGAGAGCTGCCATGACCCAGATGCAAGACATTGCTCTTGGCTTTCTTGAATCTCTTCAGGCCTATTTCTGGAGCCTGACTAGGTCTCTCTGCATCCTAAGGCATCCTGTCCATCAGGCATGTCAATTGCAACACACAGCTCGGCGTCATCTGCAAATTTGCAGAGGGCGCTTTGATCCCATTGTCAGCGACACTGATGAAGATTTTAAAAAGGACATAAAGATCACACACTCATGGAACAGGAGGATAAAGGAAACAAACAACATAGTGAATCATAATTGTTTGAAAAAGAAAAATCAACCCAGACAATACTGCCTAGCAGAATTTAGAGAAAGAAATAGGGGAAAGTCATGAGAAGGAATCAGGTCATCCTTTACCTCTTTAGCAAACAAGTGGCAAATAGCCAGTTGCAACATGTAAGCTACTTGACATAGTCTCAGACTTGTTCAGAATAGAAAGTCTTTTCAGTGCTCTGCTAAACTTAAGACACAAATATCTAAACTCTAAAAGTGACAAAAACACAAAGTTAAGAAAACTTATTTAAAATCAGACCAAACTGGATTGCCTTCAGTAGAATATACAACAGGTACAGATACAAGAAGGAGGAAGGAGGCATTTTCACTCATGTGGTATCTGGTGCCTGAGTTGCATCGTCTGTTCTTTTAACAACAGAGCCATCAGTGACTCAGGAGCAGTTGCCTAAAGGACTTCCATTGTGCTTAACATTCAGGAGATACTCAGTTTCCTCCCCATCTGCGTTGCATCACTGTAAACCCCTCATGTTCAGGAATACTGACATCTTCCTCTTAAAGAGCAAACATTCGGTTCTCAAAAAACATATACTGTTCTGTAGAGAAGGCGGGATCATTTGAGAGCAGACAGAATGCTAATTGCACTGTAGGATAGAGTCCTTTGCCTTGAAGTCTAAAATTAACTTATCAAACCATCGCAGTGGCAAGTGTCTGCAGAGTTTCTGTCATAATGCCAGCATTAATATTGAATTGGATTTCACCACTGACTTATAAATCCTCTTTGCATAGCACCTTAAATACAGATGCTATTTTAGAGGAGGATAATACTAGAAAAACCTTATCCAGTTAACTCCATGCAAAAAGAAGCCCTATAATGAAACTTAGTCACTTCCTGTATCCTGCTTGGGTTCATAGTATGTATTAGTGCCATCCAGTGTTAGACACAACGTCATTTACATTAAAAAAAAAAAAAAAAAAAGGTAATAATCCCTGATTCTTGCATACTTCACTTCCCAGGTTACTTTTCCAAGTTCACAGTACATGCACAGAATAGCAACCCCATTACTGTTTTAAAAGTCTGTTAGAAACACCCCATTTTTAATTCAATTACAGATTTCAAGCACTAAACATTGAAAATGAATAGGATCACAGTGATCTGACAAAGTCTGTGCCCCCATAAAAGAAAGATTTTTGAATTCTATTTATCTTGGTGGCAGTTCAGACCCATTCCAAACAACTTGTTCCCTGTTCACTCTTGCTTGGAGAGAAATCTGTATAATTCAGAGGACATGGCTGTCTCAGTCCTAAAAGACTGAGAACATATGCTATAACCACTCTCTTTTGTAGGAACTTCCAGTGTGTGAAGGATAATACTTTATTGAGAGAGTATTTTTAAAAAAAAATCACCTTTTTTTTTTCTTTCAATTGAACTCACATATTGCATAAGATTCAATGGCATTACACTGCACCCTCTTTTACAGATGATGATCATCAGTCAGTGCTGAACTAAGGTAATAGATTATTTTCATGAGCACTTTTCGTTCAGAGACATGAACTTTACAAGGCTTTTAATATAGTATGCATTACTTCTGAAATAATGTATTAAGATAACAGCAGCTAGGTTAATGAAGCATGAACATCCTTTAACTTCACAGTCACATAATCCTACCTGTGAAGACTTACACAGAAACCAAATCAGGACTGGATCAGAAAACAGGAAAGTGCAAGTAATCAGCCCACAATTAAGGCACAAGCAACAAAAGGAATCCTGAGGAGCAGGAGTGAGAAATGACCTCTGATCTCCAGGAAAAGCAAAGAAAACACTGTCAGAGCCATGAATTGGGCTGCATTGACAAGATTCTCCGGCAACTTTCACCCAGCACCCCTGGTTTCACATCAGGAGCCCATGCATGCTGGGGCTGGGGCATCTGCCCAGCATGAGCCACGTCCCAGGGTGTCTGTCCCAGGCCCTGTCTCCTGCTGCTGCTGAGCTGCTGTTTGGCTTTCCAGGGCCGACCTTGGATGTAAGTCATCATTTCACTTTGCCTGATGATGGCAGGCCTGCCACTGGAGCCTGCAGCGATGGCTCTGTAGCATGTGTTGCAGTAGCCATCCTATCACACCTGGGACTGGGCACTGTAGCCTTGTCCTAGCAAGCTCAGATCTCCTTTAGCCACAGGCATGGCAGAGCCTCCCGGAATCAGCACAGTGAGGCCCTACTTTGCAGTGTCTTTGGGATTTCAGGTCATTAAGCTCTGCCTAAAAGAGATCACAGATTCTGAGGTGAACTCATGTCTTGCTTGTTCCAGCTTCTGGCATCACTTGGTTTTTAGTGCTTGAAAAGAAAATAAATTCCTGTAGAGAAATTCCTCTCTTGAGCCATATCCATGCTTTTTGGAGGATACAGCACAACCGAATCACTTAATTTTCCATACATAAAGTATACTGCTATTTTTAGAGTAGTAATAATTACATTTTTAATTTACAACTGCAAACCTTGTTTTTCACATTGAGAAGCTACAGATAACGCTTCTGTTGACTACAGTTATTTATGATGCATGGCAATACACAGAAGAGAATCTCTTGAAATAAATACTTCACTGTGAGTTCCCAGTGCAAAGCAGTAGTAGCTAAGTGGGTGCACGTATCCCTGCATAAATAGGTACAGAAAGATAGAATGGAGAAATAGCGCTACCTCAGAAACGTGAGTGTCTTCTCTAGGATATTAAGACAACAGCATCAGCAAGCTGAATCCTTTGCTTACTTATCTGGCTGTGGAGATGTTTTGGGGACAGGCTCTTTTCATATGCTCGTCTGATATCTAGGTTTAGTTACTCAAAGCTATCCAACAGCAATGCTCAAATTGAGGCACACTGCCACAGAAAGTGGCTTTTTCTCATGTTGTAATCTTCAGCTGATAGCTAATTAAATATTAATTCAGTCGTAAAGGTGAAACAGAAAAGGCAGTTAACTTAGTTGAGTGAATGATAGTCAGAATTAAAATACATACTTTCCTGACTCCTGTGCATGCCTGGAGGAAATAAACAAACCTCTGCACGTGTAGCAACACAACTGAACTGATCTGTGGATACATGACTACAGTACAGTTAAGGGAGTATTCTGTACTGACTTATCTTTCATTATACCCCAAGAAATTCCAGATCAGGATATCTCAAAAATAGATCCTTATTATGATAATAGTGCATAACAAAACATAATAAAGCATGGAAGTAAATGGAGTTGAAGGACTCAAATATCCAGAGTATTATTTTGTTCTAGTAGCACTATTACACCTAATTTCAAGACATCCAGAGACAAAGAAAGATATGTAAATAGCTGTATCTTTTTTAGATAGCAAAGACTGAGATATTGCTTGACAACTACATAAACATTTCGATCTGTTTTGATTTTCTCCTTGAACTACTCTCAACTGTGGCCACTTGGTCATACTATATTACTGCAATCTCATATATGTAAGAATTTCTATTGCTCTATCTTGCACAATAGAAGATAACAGGATTATGCAGGCAATGGGGAAGTACTGAAGCATGTGGGGAGAAATACGTTTTCTAATGACAAATCCTCATGACAGAAACAGATGGGTACCATTTATCATAAGAGATCTATCTTTTGGAAGCCTCTGATTGGTTCCTATCAAGGTAAATCAGGATTTGTGTGGGCTAGACAGATGGCACTAGAGAAAGATGAAGTGAGAAGTCATTATTGACAGATGCAGACTTTCATTTTGACATTTTAGAGTACAAAATAAAGATTTTTGAAATGATTAGAACATTTCACAACTTTGAAGCTCTGCACAATTCCAAAGTTTTCTTTCCATACATATGTTTATACATATATGTATACACGCACATATACACATGTACGTTCATATATATACATATATGTCTTTTGGGAGCAGCCCTCATATAAATACACACAGACATACAAGTACGCACATATTTGTGTGTATTTATATGAGGACTGCTCTGAAAGTAATGCCTTCTATGTTATGATGTTGGCCCACAGTGTCAGAGGTGGATGTTGGTGGTACAACAGTATAAGTTGAATTTTCCCAACAGTACTCATTTTGTTGCTGCGTAACAGATGGCAGCAGAGGTGCTGTCTGACAGAAAAACACCTGACATGAAAGTGTGCATGAGGCAAAGGCGTATCACTGAATTCCTCCATGTGGAAAAAATGGCACTGATTGACGTTCACTGATGTTTGCTGAATATTTATGGTGACCAAATAGAGGATTTGAGCACAGTGAGGTGGTGGTGCATTTCAGCAATGGTAACAATGACACAGAACCCAAGACACTTTCCAGGGAGCCACACACAGCTGTTACACAATGAAATAAAGAGTATTTCCATCAGCTCATCCATATGAATTGACTAATGGCAGTGACTATGTCTACAGATAGTGTTTTGTGGCTGAGAATTTGCTCTATCAAATATACGTGCCCTGTGTCTTTGCAACACTTCACATAATGGCTCTAAATAGCCAATATATCTCACATATTTCAATATAAATTATTGTAGCCTGAGTGCCAGGTCTTTCTGACATAGTATCCCAGTTTCCAGGAATAAAGCATCCTATCCGGGATGCACAGTGAAGCCACTCACAACCGTGCCCAGAAGTCAGCACTGAACCCATTTTTTGTGAAAGTTTGCCATCTAGAGGTCATATCAGAAAGCACCAGGATGTAAAAGGACAGAAACAGGTAATTTTCCGAATGTTCATTGGTAGAGTTAGTCCAAAATACCATCACCTTTTATAATATTTTATATTTAGGTTTATTAGCAATAGCATCTCAGGAGACTCAAGCTGATCCTTCTTCCCAAATCAGAAGCAGTTCTGTGCTAATTTGTAATGTAGTTGTATAATCTGCAGCTGGTCTGTACGAAGGAGGATATTTTAACTGTTCAGAAGCCCTCACTTCTTCTGCAGGCAGGACAAAAATGAATTAAGAAGGAATAATTCATTACGGAAATAGAATTTAACATTATTAACAGAGATATGTAAAAAATTGATTTATTCCAAACGTCAGAATGGTTTTTCTTCTTACAAAAATATCTCAAACTATATGAAAATGGTTCTTTAAATAACGCCGATACTTCGTTTTTCAATTTCATTATTAGATGTGTTGGAAATAAATGCTTTTTAAAAATACCTTTATCAGCTTGAGAAATATTGTCAAAGATACTTGACAAGCTCTCCAGTGAATTCTCCAGAGAGAGCACTGATCATTTCTGTGCTGTATTTTCATTGAAACATGGACAGTAGTAAGCTTTTTATTTATTTCTCTTCAACATAAAATCTAATTTATGGTTTTATTTGTTTATTTGTTTTTCCTCTGTTTCTCATTATGCTTTTAGGGTTATGTCAGCGATAATCTCTCTCCTCCTATCTCAGCCCAGTCTCTCAACAGACATATACAGGGATAGATCAAATTGGCACTTGTCTGTGCAGCTGATTCTTCTTTGGATACATCCAGAAAATACCCCATGCATGACACTGTCCAAAGAAGAGCAGGCAAGGTAAATTGCAGTTCACTTGAACAGTAGACGACTGATGTCTCATAGTCACTAAAGGCTGATGACGACAACTACTTACACTGATTTGATATAGCAGCCTTCATCTTGCTGCACTGTGCACTGTATTTAATTTTGCATTTGATAATGAAACAAGCACTTTTAAAATCTGGAATGTGTGTAGTGCAGGGTGGGGTGGTACTTACTAGCCATGTGAAGGAAGTCTAGCCATAGCCCACAGTAATATGGGGAGACTGCTTTCTGAACATGCCATGCTTACAACATGCTGTACATTACAGCAGAAAGAGCAGAACAACACAATTCTGCACTTTTATTGAGAGGCTGGCATTATTGTAGAAATGTGAGTCCTTCCAATTCCTTCCTTTCTCTTAAAAAATGCCCTTCTTTTCCTGAGATCAGTGCAGTCTTCAGTTGTCCACATTCAGTTCAGAGGTTGAACTTTTCTTAAGTCCTCACTGGTGATAGGAGAGAGCAGAGAGGTGGCTAAGCCTTTTTCACCACAGCAAGCAGTTCTGATGGTTAGCTCTGCAGACAGTAGTGCCTACACAGCACTGACCACAGGGAGGTGTCAGAGCTGAGGGTAAAGGCTATAGCTGAGGTCCCTTCAGTGTTGTCCATGCTCCACCTTTCCCACCACGAAGGCACACCAGGGGCACAGGAATGAAGATAAAGAATTCCTAAGCTCTATGCTGAGGCTGAGTCCAAGTGGGCTGGTCAGGTATTTCCATAGCATGAGTGAAGTAGTGAGTAACAATCTGAACCCTGCTCACCACCTTGATGCTCTTGGAGGCTGGAAGCCAATTTGCAAAGAAAAAGATGTGCTACTGACCCAAGGAAGTAAAAGATGATACAGAAGAGACATCAAAAACATCAGAACCCAAGAGGAACATCAGTGTGTTTGTGTGTACCTCTTTTCAAAACATGCTTTTTGCCACATTTCCTCATTGCATTTCAGAGGAGCCAAAATAACATGACACTTGTGCTGGGGGTAGAGTTTTAAAAGCTATTTATTAAAAGATAACATTTCAGATAATCTCCTCTGAGTCAGAAGGTGTAGCAAACACAAGGGATTCCTGCTGTCTCTCTTTACATGTTTGTCTTTGGGGGCACCAGTAAGAAGCAGGCGACTTGGGAGATCGAGGAAACAAACCTGGCAGTTTTGTGTTTTTGCTGGCACAGACAGCTTGCATACACTGGCTCCTCTGAGCAGGCCAGCAGGGATGGCAGAGAGAAATCATGTCTTTTTGTAATATTAAGTTTAGAAAGTATAAAAGCAATGCTGTACAGACCATGATGGATTTTGAAAGCTCATTTCATTACCTTACTAGATTAGAGAGCATGGAAATCTATGGCTGAAGCAAGAAGCTAGGCTTCCAATGAAGCTCTCTGACGTCTGCTCTCCACAACAGGCCAAGGACTTCTGTCCAACTAAACATCTCGAAGCCACAGTGGGGGATGCCATGCAATGGAGGCAAAAGGTGGCTTAAAGTAACATGGATACTACAATTTTTTTATTTTTTTTCTGACCATTCTATCCAGTACTTAACCATGTTCTTCATCAGGATGAACTTAAGACTTTGAGGTTTGTCTCATAATTAGGCTTCCAAGCTAACACATGGACCAGATGGACAGACAGCCTATTAGCATGATGCTGTGTTAGGCACAGGACTGGGTTTTAGGGGGTGGATGCATGGCTGGGCCTTGAGTGGATGCGAGCCCCGAGGGGCTGCCCTCATCCTATCTCAGCTGGCTCCAGCTCTGGCTCTAGCTCTGGCTCCTTGTGCACGCTCTACCGCCCCATGTTGTGCCTATCACAGGGACCAGAGTGCTGCTAAACACAGGGCTCAGGAAGGGAGGTGACGGCCCTGGGCTGGAGAGATACTGATGGAAAAATCAGAGGCTAAGCAGGGCAGGAGAAATAAAGTGGAAGGGGATATCTGATCACAAACCTGATGCCTATGCCTGATGCATAAGGGACACTAGGGCAGAAGAAAGGCCAGGAAAGATGCCAAGGGTACCCAGGGAAGGGAGAAACAATAAATGTACTGACTGCCCAGCCACAAGTAGCAAGGAGCAGGAGAACTGTGAGCAGGGAGCAGCAAAGGCAAGCTGCTCCCTAAGTGCTTGTTTAGTTGTTTGATTTCTCATTACCAAAGTGAATAATAAAAAAACTTGTTAATTAGCAATAAATTAATTTGAGGGAAATTCCACTACATGGAGTTGTTTCTTTGCCCGAGACAACATAAAAGATCAAAAGTTTGCTGATGATATGAAGCTGGGAGTAGCTGACACATCAGAAGGATGTGCTGCCATTAAGGGAGACGAGGACAGGCTGGAGAACTGGGCAGAGAGGAACCTGAGGAGGTTCAGTAAGGGCAAGTATACAGTCCTACACCTGGGGAAGAATAACCTCACACATCAGTGCAGGTTAAGGGGTGATCTGCTGGAAATGAGCTCTGCAGAGAAGAACCTGGGCATCCTGGTGGACAACAGGTTGGCCATGAGCCAGCAATGTGCCCCTGTGGGCAAGAATGTCAGTGGTACCCTGGGGTACATTAAAAAGCGTGGCCAGCAGGTCACCCCTCTACTCTGCACTTGTGAGGCCACATCTGGAATACTGTGTCCAGTTCTGGGTTCCTCAGTTCAAGAAAGACAGGGAACTTCTAGAGAGAGTCCAGCAGAGGGGCCTAGAGCATTTCATTTTTGAGGAAAGGCAGAGAGACTTGGGATTGTTCAGCCTGGAGAAGACTGACAGGATCAATACTTGTATCAATACTTACAAATATCTAAAAGGTGGGTGTCAAGAGGACGAGTCTAGGCTTTTTAGTGGTGCCCAGAAACAGGACAAGGGACAATAGCCACAAACTAGAACACAGGAAGGTGTAGTATCTTAGTATAAGAGCTTTAGAGAGTGGCAGAGCGCTGGAACAGGCTGCCCAGGTAGGTTATGGAGTCTCTTTCTCTGGAGACAGTCAACCCCCCCCCCCTGGATTCTTTCCTGTGCGACTTACCGTAGGTTCTCTACGTTCCTGCTAAAGCAGAGGGTTAGAGTCGATGACATAAAGAGGTCCCCTCCAAACCAACAAATCTGTGATTCTGTGAAAATGTCCTGTATATGTTTATGTCGTGGGTGTGTCCCATCCCCACTTACCTTGGCAGCCAAAGAGAAGCTGAGGAAGTAGTGGTGTCACATAAAGAAAGTGAGTTTGTTGGTAGAAATGGCTTCTCATCAAAACCAGGCACAGAATGGCCTGGAATGAACAAGCTTGTGTTACCCAAAACAAGACACCCATTTGTGAAAAAAACATTTAAAAGAGGTAAATGTCAGTAAGACATGAGCTCAGGAATTTTTATCTTTCCTTTTTTTCATGTAGGATGGTTGAGAAGAATACAAAACGTTGTGATCAAGGAAGGAGGAATCATTTAGTACTGCCAGTGAAATCTTAGTGGGAAAAAAAAAAAAAGAAAACTCTATACCATTTTCCCAAACAAAGGGAGGGCTTGCAGTTTGATATTAGCTGAGAAAGAACTGAAACTCCGATTGAACTACTAATAGAAAAAAAAAATCAACATTGGAAATAACTTTATTGTAGCAAACTTTTAAAAATATAATTAAATTCATTGCACACAGTGCCATCCAACTTAGAAGAAAATACAACTTTTCTGAGGATTATTACTCTGCACTGTATAGTTTTTCTTCTACAATCATTCATTTACTGACAGAGAGAGTGCATATGATTTTATGTGGCATACATCGTAAAGTTGGCATTTATAAAGAAGCCAAAATAAGGTATTCAAAATGGCAATTACGTTCTCATGTCCTTCGTAAATCCTAGTTCTACCATTCTGACCAGTACAATCAGGAGTTATTTGGCTGTTATCTGTATTTACTGAATTGTCAGATTTGTACTGGTCATATCAAAAACATCCTCTCTCTACAAAGCTCATGCTGCAATGCACTGCCAAAGCATTTAAAGGAAATTCATGTTTAACTCTGTATTGATGTGCTGCAATTTTTGTCTTCAGAATGAAACACTACACTTCTTTGTAAACACAAACATAATTAATTCCTCTTGTTCAACAATTAATTAGTTCACAGCTTCTTCTTATGTACTGAACATGCCTATTGACAGTTCTTTATGCAAAGAGGAAAAACGCTGTCAGACAGCACACATTTTAGTCACTCTTTTTGAAGATTCCCATGTTACACTGTGCTTCATGAGAGAACTGTACTCTTCTCCGAGTTTTTCCTTCTCATTTAATTTTGTGAGTATGGCATCCAGTAAATACGAGGCAAAAGGAAACTGAAAAAGAAACATAGCAAGAAAATGGTCATTTAACTTTCTTTTCTTCATGTTAAAAACATTTATTAAATTTCTTTCAGCTGTTAGATTTCACTTAGTTCTGACAACTACCATCCACGCACAGATCTTGAACTTTAAAGTTCACCTGTCTGCTTAGTGCCTAGAACTTTGCGCACTACCATAAAAATGATAAAAGAACAGAGTAAAATGAAAAAAAGATAAACGCCTTATTGAACAATTCATGCTTTACTGACCATGTTAATGATGTAAACTGCAGTACTAGCATCTGTGTCATTTATCTTCAACCAGCTGATCAATAAGGGGTTACAGTCATCTCTAGGGCATGCAGAAGTGGTAGTGCATGTTCCCTGCTCTCAGGAGGATGAGACAGAACTACCAGTACAGCCCACAATGTTGTGGCAACCGCAGCAACTTAAGACACATACATGAAAACCTGTAAAGAAAACCAAAGAAAAACCCCAAACCCCAGAAGCTCCAACTGTATTGATAGGGATAACAGACAAAAACTTGCTCCTCTAAAATACGGTAGCAAAGATTTGTATTTACATATTTGCAGAAAAAAAAAAAAAAAAAAAAAAGAATAAAAAAACTCTTTGATATCTCTTCTGGTATAAAAGATTTGCACAGTGTCTTCAAAGAAAGTGACTGGATATATTTTCCTCCATCACTGCTTTATCACAGTCTGCATGAGCGTGCAATGTGTTGGGCAGTACTGGTGGAAGGAGTACAGAATGCTCCTCTGTGCTGCTCCACCCACAGAGGGGACAGCACTGAGTCTAATGTCTGAAATTATACAAGGGGCTGCTTTGAAAGTAATGCCTCCTATTTCATTATATTGGCCCATGACATCAAAGGCAGATGTTGGTGGTACAGCAGTGATGGCTGAAGCTTCCCATCAGTATTCTGTTACATGTTGTTCCGTGTAACAGATGGCAGTAGAGGGGCACACTGACATAATGGTGTCTGACATGGAAGCACACATGAGGCAAAAGCATTGAATTCTGCCATGCAGAAAAACTTGCACCTATTGACATCCATTGATGCTTGCTGAATGTTTATGGAGCCCAGACAGTGTATGTAGCACAGTGAGGTGGTGCGTGGTGCATTTCAGCAGTGGTGACAGCAACAGTGGGTCACTTCTGCTGGTGCAGATTTTGATGTGCATGGCATGCAGGCTCTTGTTCACCACTAGCAAAAATGCATAGCTAATGTTGAGAAAGTATTTTGTAGTTAAGAATCTGCTCTATCAAAAAGCACGATTGTGCTCTTTGTATCTGCTGCAGCTTTCATAGAAATAAATAGGAAGCATTGCTTTCAGAGTGACATACATATCTGGAGAGAATCTGGAGAGAAACTAATATTTATCACCATTAACAAGTCAGATAAAAAATATCTAAAGTGTTAGCAAGGAAAAACTTGTTAACAGCAAGTATCTGTCATGAACTGATTATAACAGGACATAGAGCAATCCTCTCTATTTTTTCAGCGGTCACTTTGCAGTCACAGAAAAAAGCTGCTAATATGCATTATTACTCTCTTCTATTGGACAGGGTATTCTGTAGGGCTGGTACCTGCTGACCAGACGTGCCTCCATCTGTCACAAATAACTTCTCTCTATGATAAGAATTTTCTAGTATTCATCTACAGCTGTCAGCCATCTCCATCTTTTGTGGTGACTTTTCGAGGAATAGAGGGATCCAACTCACTAAGCATTCAGAGTAAGCAAGACCTAATTTTATCTGAAATTCTGTGACACTTACTTGCTATTGTGCTTTAAAAGCACTGACCCTGGCATCCTGTTCACTAATTGCTCTCCTTCCTTGTCTAAATGTGTTTTTACGAGAACACGATACCATTACCTCAAAGTCCCTAATTCTTCTTCCTAGCTTGAGTGCATTCATTTTTGATACATCTTACCTCCTTAATGTTCTGTCCAAGATGAATGCTTTCTTATTGACATCTCTGGTTCATATCATTCTAGCTACATTTTACTTGCCGCTCACTGCTCTCTGTGGCTTCCATGTCATAGCAAACTGATTTTTAAAGAAGTCTTTCCATTTAAATCATTCATTTAAATCAAGAGCATTTGAAAGTTGAACGTTATGTCATTATTTCACATTTATTGGTCTCAGAGAAAATGCTGTATTTTTTTATCTGGTTTTATTTCCATGCCGACACCCAGAGCTGGATGATCTCTACAGTCTTCATCTTTAATAGAAGCCTGTCAGGTTTACTTTTAATGATGACTCTGTAACTATCCTGGGAAGCTTCCCTCTACATTTCTCTCCAGAACTTCAGAACTGTTGAAGATGTCTCTACTCCAAAGTATTTATCCCAGTTTCCAAACTTGCCATATGCTTGGGGAAGGCTTTGGGAGTTCAGTGAGTGCTAAGTGCACACCTAAGGAGTGAAATCTTGTTTATACCACTGATAATTATGTACAGAATGATACTTCCTGCAAGTGGTTTTCAGTTATCTGTGCCACAGGCAATTTATTCAAACACTGAGCACTGACAGCGATAGCAATCCTAAATCAGCACATTATGGCAAGCTTTAGGAGAAGTAGTATTTAACTGTATTTAACTGTTTTTGTTGTTGTTGTTGTTGTTTGTTTGTTTGTTTTAATTCAGAAAATTTAAGAGAAAAAGCTTACCTGGATTTAAAGATTTTTTGTTTATTTATCATTACCAAAATTACAGATTTCCTTCTTCAGACTAGAAAGCCATATGGGTAAAATGGCATATTTCTTAAACATCAAAGAGGTATCTTGGTAATCGGTAATATGATCCTGAAGAGTCAGGAATGCTGGTAGTTATTCCTATTTCTCTGACATATCTATTCTTACTTTGAGTATGCTTCTTTCAAAGATCCCTTCTAAAAAAAGATACTAGTTATCTCTGTCGACCTTACACTATACTACTGAGTTACACACAGCACATGTTTGCACAACCACACAGCCTCCTGATCTGCCAGTGAAAAGACTGGTAATGAGTGCTCTTTGACATCTTATGGTTTCTCTTTAACATCTTTGTCAATGACATCAATGACGGAATCGAGTGCACCCTCAGCAAGTTTGCTGACGACACCAAGCTGAGTGGTGCGGTCGACACGGTTGAAGGACGGGATGCCATTCAGAGGGACCTCGAGAGGCTAGAAAGGTGGGCCCGGGTGAACCTCATGAGGTTCAACACGGCAAAGTGCAGAGTTTTGCACTGGGGCCGTAGGAAACCCAGGCATCCCTACAGACTGGAAGGAGCGGTCCTTGAGAGCAGCCCTGTGGAGAAGGACCTGGGGGTCTTGATAGATGAAAAACTTAACATGAGCCAGCAGTGTGCCCTTGCAGCTCGGAAGGCAAATGGTATCCTGGGCTCCATCAGAAGAGGGGTGGCCAGCAGGGACAGGGAGGTGATTGTCCCCCTCTACTCTGCTCTTGTGAGGCCCCATCTGGAATACTGCGTCCAGGTCTGGAGCCCCCAGTACAAAAAAGACAGGGAGCTGTTGGAGAGGGCCCAGAGGAGGGCCACAAAGATGACCAGGGGACTGGAGCACCTCCCCTATGAAGACAGGATGAGGGAGCTGGGCTTGTTCAGCCTGGAGAAAAGAAGGCTGTGGGGTGACCTCATTACAGCCTTTCAGTACCTAAAGGGAGCCTACAAACAGCAGGGGAATCAACTCTTTGAAAGGGTTGATAACTGCAGGACGAAGGGAAATGGTTTTAAGTTGAGGGAGGGAAGATTTAGGTTGGATGTCAGGGAGAAGTTCTTTACAGAGAGTAGTGAGGTGCTGGAACAGGCTGCCCAGAGAGGTTGTGGATGCCCCATTCCTGGGGGTGTTCAAGGCCAGACTGGATGGGGCCCTGGGCAGCCTGGTCTAGCATTAAATGAGGAGGTTGGTGGCCCTGCATACGGCAGAGGGGTTGGAGATTCATGATCCTGGAGGTTCCTTCCAACCCTGGCCATTCTGTGATTCTGTAATTCTGTGAGAGCAAAAAATGTCGTAATTCCAATGAGGCATAACATCTCAATTCATGGGCTGCAACATTATTTGGCCTCTGTTTCACAAACTCTAAAATGTGTTAACATCCATAGAAACAATGGTATTTTATTTCTGGAATAGCAAATTAGTGGTTACTGCTATTTTAAATCTCCCCACAGGGATCATCAGTGCAATAAATTTGCTCAACAAAACCATCCAAACACGCTGCAAAACTTCCTCAACTCAAATTGTGTGAACCACAAAGAATGACCTCAAGCAAAACTGAAGTAATGCCAATTTTTACTGACCAAAACTTCCTAATTTTACTGCAACTGTAAGACTGTAGAGTAGAATGCCTCATTTCATTATTATTCTTTGCTCCCCTCTGGGATAGTATGTGATCTTAACAGTATCCAGAACAAGATTTGATCTGCACCTCCACTGCTTTTTAAGGTGCAAATATGTAAAACACTGTGAGGTGGTGACTGTGGTCAGTGTGTGCATGTGTGAGCAAGAGAATGTGCACACATGCATTGAGCAGACAACGGGCAATGAGCAAGAGATGTATTCAAGAGGAGGGTTAAGACAGATGCAGGCTGGAAAGAGACCAAAAGAAGCAGAACAGGTGAGTTCCAACTAGAAAATTTGGAAGGAAACAACCCTGGCTGTTGTCGTACATTTGCAGATGAGACAAGAGGAAGTCTGCATTTAAAATCCAGTGTAAATCCTAAAAACAGGTTATAGAAAATCCTTACTGATGAGGAGTGAATATGCTGCTCCAAGTCTGTGTTCTAGAGACAGATTATATAGATAGCTACAGAGAGCCCAGAGAACAAAGGGGAGGGAGTTTTTCTGGAAGTTTTAACTACTGGAATATGATTTGTATACTAATAATGAGGTCATGAGAGGAAAGATTTCATTAGGCAGCTTCATATGAGATGTGATATCCTGAGGAGTACAGGAAGAGGGAGGGAAGACAAGAGCTGCTCTGTGTCTGATAAGGGACCTGATAAATCAATTCTGACATTTGGTACAATGCTTGGAAGAGTTAGGCAAATGATTTGTATTTTACTAAAAAAAATAGTTCTCTGAGACTTCAGTTAGTAATCTCTAATAACCCCAATCTCTAGATTGGGGTTAACATGTTGTACTCACGTACAAAATTAATAACTGATTGTTCAGAGATGCTCTACTTTACAATCAATCACAATGAAGGAAAGCCTTGAGTGGTAAGAGAAACCTTGTCTAAGCTGTGAAAAGCCGTCATCCTTTCAATGTAATCACAGAAGGCTCCTTGTAACAGAAAAAAGCTAGAGAAGGTTTTTTTTTTTCTTGATTACAAACAGAATGCTACTACATTGTGTCAGGTTCAAATAACAAGACATACACAAACAGGTGACATGGGAGAAAATACCCCACGTGAGTAACAGCCTCATGCAAACTATCAACACACCTGTATATCAACATGTCCATAATTGTACCCTCCTTCCACAAACACTACAGACTCCCACATACCCAATATTCTGTGATGCAGTACATCTCCTGGGCTCTCTCTCCCATGCCCACGCACAAGGAGTTCAGCATCTCTACACACGGCTCATGGACACTGGGTATCTGCATGCATTCCTGTGAAGCCTCTCTACTCTGAAGTGAGTTCTTCAAAGGCAAGAGAATCTCCTAACTGTCATCCAAACGTCAGTTATTAAGATGTTTCATTTTTATATTTAGTGACTGTAGTCCTTGGGTGTTACAGTTTGAACACAAAAACTGGAAAAAGCACCTGTTGGCCATTCGAAATGTAGGTTTAGACAGTCAGTCTGATTTTTACTGACTCTGCAGAATTCACAACATGGGTGTACTTCCAGATTAGACGATTCTTACGTACATCCTGAAGCAGAGATGTCTTTATCAGATTTTAAGTTTCTTCTTATATGGTTCTACAGCGGTTGGTAAAAGTGGCTACACAAATTCTGACTGGGGACATTCATGAATGCAAAAATATTTAGCACTGGATTATTAACATTTTTGTAAAGCTGAAGAAAACTACACTTTTTTAAGTCATAAGTGTACAGCGAATAAAGGTACAGATGAGGTGTTAAACAGAGGTGTGCTATCCTTTATGATTACACTTTAGGGGAATCTATAAAATGACAGTAAAAAGCAACTAGTGCTGCCCCCGTCCCCCCCAAAAATCTCATGCAGCAGTAAAATGGCGTATGTCAGTAATAAAAATAAAATGTCTATGACATTTTAAACGTTATCATACTGTCATGGTGGAATAAAATTAGCTTGAAGAATGATCTAAAGGGATATGATGCAGTTCATTATGTATAACAGCAACAGCAGCAGTTTCCCAGTGTTCATAAAGGTTTCTCCATTAAATTTACCTCCAGTCAATAATTAGGAGTCCACAAATAAACCTAGGCAATTAAATCAATACTGCTGGGCAATTATGTTCCAAAGTCCTGGCTCAATGGCACAAAAAGACACTATATCAAACTGCAATATTAAGTGATCTGATGCAATTTCCATCTGAACATTTTCTCAGATTAAGAGAAAAGAGCAAGCCTGCACCTTTTTTTCAGAATGCAGAGGAGTTCCGTTTGTCAACCTGTACCTCTAAGCAGTTAGTTCTGAGCAAAGTTCTAACAGAAAGCCTTAATTCCATAATGAGCAGGAGTTTTCTGAACAGAAATACTACCGATGTCTAAAAAAGAAAACCACAACCAATCTTTGGACAAGGCATGAGTTAAGCAATTAAAAGGGCACAAAACTCTTCTGTGAGCTGATCCAAAATTAAGAAATCTATGCAATTTCCATCCATGTGAATTAGCAAGGACAGAAAGAAAAAGCAGAGTGGGCAGCACCTAAAAAAACACTAATTCCTTTGTGATCCTAAAGATTGATTTGCTGAGAATTACTTTTGCCTTCGGAGCTCCTCCAGAAGAACCCCACAAGATGGAGCAAAAACCACTGAAAACCACTATGAACTTGTACACAAACAGATGTGGCTAAGTGCAGTGAGCTCCCCCAGCTTTCGTTAAGATTTGGTTACATGGTCAGTAACCCCCCCACTCTCCATGCCGTGGCTCTGGCTGTCTCCCTACATGGAAAGAGAAGTGATAAAATTCTGTTTAGGATTTTTTAACAATCTGCCAAAGAATGACAACAAAAATACAACCAGAATTCCTCATCATATTCCTCCTTATCTGATTTATATGTTGGAGTCAGTAATATGAACAGAATATTGAAATTGATAGGATTTTTTAAAAAATTACAATGAGAGCAATTTCATGAATAGCAGTAGTTCTACATTTATTTCTGAGTTTCATGTAACACTACAAAGTATTTAAACTAAAATGCTAATATTTCTGACCAAGCTACTAAAAGTAAACTGATATTTCCATCTCCACTGCAGCAATTAAGCAGACTTAATGACAGAAAGTTTGGATAATGACAGAGGAAAAACCTGTCATTTCTTAAAAAATCTGGTCACAGGACAAAATCTAAGCACAAAAGCTATCAGTGATAAAGCATTTCAACCTGAAAGAGACTGTTCCCTTGAAATGATTATCAAAATATTTTCAATCATTCACATGAATTGCATCTCAAATGGACTCACGCTAGTGAATATGCATTAGGAACATCAGATTTATAAATCAAACTTTATTTCATTTCAGATATCAGCTACAGATTGCCTGAATAAAGGAGACAACTAAAGCATAATGGAAAAGTTTCAAGAGTCGGTGTCTGTTGTCAGTGATGTCCAAACAAAAGCTGACTATGGCTAGAAAAGCAGGGCTCTCACCTGCCAATAAACTGCCCTTGATCACTTACAAGAGGGGAGCATCCCAGCAGACTCTGTGTGTATTAAAAAAAAGACTTGAAAGAGAAGAAGAAGTATCACACAGGTCACAGCGGCAGTCTCAATGGACCCCTCAGGGATTTCTGCTAGTCTCAGCCTTGTCATCCTCTATGCAGCTTTCCTCTCTGCCCAGAAAATGTCGATAGGAAAATGTTTGAGGGGCCTCTGGTGGAAATTTTTTCATTCTTTCTGCATTGACAGGATGCCAAATCAATATTTACTTCCCACTAACAAGCTGCTCGAGGTCTCAGTAGAAAATATTGTAGAGAATGCGGGAAGACACGATAATAAACAGCTGTCTGGCTATGAGGAAAACATGAATTGACTGGAAACAGGTCCACAGTAAAAGGTCATCGAAACCCATGAACTCCTCAGGTGTCCATATCAAATACTAACTTTAAAGGCACATAGTAAAAAATCTCTTTTTCCTAAGAGGTATGAGAGGATGGATCCTTTCCACTGTCTCAATAATTTAATTAATGCATTTGCCGAGATCTGTGCTGGTTTTCTTCAGCACTGTTTTCAGCTTTCAGCTGTTAAGTTAGCTATAGCAAATTGTAGGTTAACATATCTTCAGTTTTATCTTAACTCTTAAGATTTCTCAAGAGAAATAAAAAGGAAATGCTACCAAAACAAGGATTTTATGTTACTTTACATAACTAGTGGTGGCATAATTACAAAGACAATGGATAAATTACAACCTAAAAACACTTATCAATTCAGAGTAGGAAGCTGTAATTTGTTAAGAGAATGAATAAATTTATAACCTGTGCTTCAAGAAGTTTTTGTATACAGAGCAGCCATTCTTTGTCTTTCTCAGATTCCATTTTTGCCTTTGCTGTTTCCTAAAAATACAGATACATAATATTTTAACACCATCTGAGAAGAACATAATGAACAATAAAGGATATGTATAGTCAGATACATATTAAATACACAGCATGTGGAAGTAGGAATGATGCTCTCAGAACCAGTTACTTGAAGCTTGTCCACTGAATATGAGGGCCCTGCTAAATTTATAAATCTATGTTTGTGCATGTCTTGAATTGCATGTTCTTTTCTATATGGGTACATGTGTACTCTCTGTGGAAATCTTATAAGTTCAATTTTCTCACACACTGATGAATGGAATATGTGTTTAAAATTTATGTAGTGAAATCTCTCATCACCTATATTGAGTATATTCGCATGTTTTACACACACATTTCCAACATTGCTTAAAAGAAATAGGATGTAAAAGTTACTTTGAGAATGAGGCAAATAGACAAGAATTCCGTCAAAGCCAACTGCTTTACAAGGATATATAAGAGTGATATTTTTAAAGGTGTACAAACAGGGAAGGGATCAGTCCATAATATTTGTATTCGTGGCTGTAACCTGTAACATGTAACACATGCATACACATAAAAAACACATTTATTTAACTCATTTGAATACACTCGTTTGTAATATGTGAAATGTAAAGCTCCATTAATGCTAAGGGAAGACTAAGTCTTCACTGAAATACAGTTACAGGTCAATGATGGTCAACTCCTAGACATTTCTTAAATGTCAGTGCAAAGGCTTTTTCATGTATTTCTTGACCAGGCTTCAATATATCTGGATAACGATAATTCCTATCACTGTATTTATTTCATAAAAGGTGATTTAGGAAACACTCAAATATTTCACAGTAAAACAGGAAAATGTATTATAGAATCACCAGAAAAAGGCAATGGATCCTCCTCCAAAAATATTTATCTGCTAGAAATACTTCTAATGAATATCACAATTCAAGAAAGTAATCATCAACAGAATCAATCTGGCACAGCAAGGTACATTCTAATTTTGTTTTCATTAATGCAGAAGTCTGTTTAAAATGTATAACCTTGCCAAATATTCTCACAAAAAAGGAAACTGCTAAGAATTTTCAAGTAATACTCTACATCTGCGTGCTCAAAACAGTATATTCATATTTTATTTATGTATGTCCGAAGTCTTGACACCTTAGGAATCTCTAACCTGACCTTTTAATTTAAATTCAACAATTCTGTTCTTTATTTGTGCTGGATGCTGCACAATGAAATTCCAGTCTTTAACTAGATATTCTCTTCCAATAAGAATGGAAAATTACAGCATCTCCAGATCTGGCCCCTTTTTACTGCAGTCCTTAAAATAAACTTACCTCATCATCTTCTACTTCTAATATCTCCTCAAGATCTGCCGTTGAAACATTAAGGATAGATGCTGCCAACTGAACAGACTCTTGGGAAAGGCCTTTTTTACATGCCCTTGCTTCTTCCATTTTTTTTGCCTGTTTGACTTTTATTCTCAGTTCTTGTATGCTATGGTGTATCTCTCTGGTTAGAGCCTGGAAGACAAAAGCAAGAAACACTGCTATTTTCCTCAAAGTACAAACACTTGGGAAAAAAAATACCATTATTTACACTAAATTCTTCTATTAGGAACCACTGCATTATCGGTTGAAAAGAATACACTCTGCAATATGAAATGTTTAGAAACAAAGTATGGAATAATGCATTAAAACATAAAACGTTCTTAAATACAGGTACACATTTTATTGGCATGCTTTTAGCAAATTAACTGTATTCATAATGCTGTTTGACAAAGCAGCTTCTGCAGAATCAATTAAAAATCGTTTTCTGATTCAGTCTACTAGAATTCATTTCTGTAGTGTGCTATATGCGGCTAAGCCAGAAAGATGTTTGCAGCTTTAAAAAATCCAGAAAAATAAATGAATATTGTTAAGAGAAAACTGACTGGTAGGGGGCAGCTGTTTGAAAGGTTTCAGTGATAAGACAGAAGCACCATTATCTGGAACGAAAAAAAAAGGGCTACTGGGATTTAACAATCCTGATGTTAGCTAGGAAAAAAGAGATGACTGCACAAAAAAAAACTGTAGTCTCAGAAGAAACCAGTGGGTTGAGGCCCTCTCTTTATTTAAAACTAGAATACAGGAAACAGCACAAAACATTCTGCTGAAAAGACTGCCTGAACGTGAATGAGAGCTGAATGGGATTCAAATCAAATTTTGGTTTTTGTTCCATAGTACCACACAAGTACTGAGCTTGAGTAATATCTTCCAAAGCTGAACATGTACAAACTGCATAGCAAAAAATCAATGTTCAAGTTCCTACCTATCCTGTTCATAAAATTCTCTGATTCAGTGAAATAACACAGTGTTAGCATAAAACATCAGTTATATAACTAGAATTGCTTTGTTTCAACATTCATGCAAATATGGCAGAAGGATTTTGTAAAAGGCATGGTCAGACAATTTTATTTAAAAACTGTAGGCTGGGAGACAAGAGCAGTAACTCCACGTCAAAAGATCCTCGTAGTGTATTTAATGATTCAAGCTGAACAGTGATTGTCGACATAGACACACCCAAACTGTTTAAAATGAGAGAAAAAAAATTGTTCCAATCACCATATGTGGGGCGTTTCTTATTAAACTATCTCTCATTGTGTAGCTGATAAATTCCTAAAAAATATTTTGCTGCAGAATGCCTTCATCTCTAGAAAGCAACAGCAGGATTTATGAAGATCGTTCATTGGAATTTGAGGTTAAACAATCTACAGCCACTGGGCCAACACTTTCTAGAGCCTCTAGTGTATTCGAAACATGGTCACTGCAGAGCACTTGATAATAACGTTCAAAGAAACGACAAGATTCATTTGATTCCAACACGTGTTTATTTCTCTTCCACTTTTTCTTTTTAACACCTTGCTCAACTTTTCTAAAATTTAATTATTAAAATGGTCCTACCACAAACCTGACGAGAGAACATACAGTGAAATCTGATTTGTCTGATGCAAGCACAAGTCCCTCCTTCTGCAGTATTTCTAACAGAATACCATGTGCACAGTCCTGTCTGCAACTAGAGAGCTGACAGGAATGAAGAAATGTGAAATGCTTTACAGGCAGCAAGCTAAGGCCACTTGGACAAAGTTCACAGAAGGAAACAGACAAGGAAAGAATACAAGTAGAAAAGCTGCCACTATTCAAGAAACTTGCAGATGCATCACTATGTGTTTTTTTTTACCTATGGACTTTACATTGGATCAGCTATTTCTGAATATGCCTTCTTCACACTATCATGTAGTAGTAATAATGTTTTGATATATATTTTTCTTGGGAAGTGCCTTAACAAATGGCAACTTCCTTGTGATTTAATTTGCGCCCTCTGTTGACATCTTATTTGTCATAAACAAATAGATCTTTGTACTAAGTAGTTTACTTCTTAGTTTTTTAATTTATATGTCAGTTTATACTTTATTACAGAAGTGTTTAATGGCAAAGCTACAGAGGTATTAACTGTGTTAGGAAGAATCATTTCCAAATTGAAAATGGCATAAACCTAGGAGCTAACCAATTTTTAACAGCTTTTATTGGTGAATGTACTGAAGTGAGTATAATACCATTCTTTGGTTAAGAAATTGATCTAATGCATTCTAGAGCTAAGTGCGGGATTTTGAACTACAACATTTCTCACTTTGTATTTCAGAATTGTTTTTTTTTTTTAACTTATAAGCGTACATAGGTAACACAAACTGCCTGCAATGAAATCAATACAGAATATGACTTCAATGCTATATTGATACATGGTAACACTGATGTTGTTACTATTAGCAATACTACGATTTTTCTCTTTGTTTTTCTTTGGTGTGAAATCTAGGGGATATTTTCTTGCTAAAGCCATCCACTCAGCTGTTACCAGCAGCTATTCCTGTGGGACACACTTAGCCTCCACCAGCCAACTAGAATAGGAATCCCTGATTAATTTCTGAAAACAAATCTGCAATACATCTTGTCACACTAATGCAATTGCTGCTGGCCCAAACAAAAGTAAGCTTTTGTTCTGATTTTTCTGATTTTCTGATTTTTCTGATTTTCTTTTTTTTCTGATTCTGACTGCAAGTTGAAATTACACTGTTCTTTTTAATTAGTAGCAACTGTTGCATTATCTGCTGCTTTGGCGGACAAGGGAAGAGCAAAAGATGTCCTCTATCTGGATGTGTGCAAGGCCTGTGGACATCACATCCTCATCATGAATTGGAGCAAAGGCTCCAGGCAGACCTCACTCCCAGTACTTGAGGGGGAGACTGACTTTTTACATGGTTTGATAGCGATAGAACAAGGGAGAATGGCTTCAAACGAAATGAGGGGAGATTTAGGTTAGATGTTTGGAAGAAATTCTTTACCCAGAGGGTGGTGAGTCCCTGTCACGGGCTTCCCAGAGAAGCTATGGCTGCCCTACCCCTGGAGGTCTTCAAGGCCAGGTTGGATGGGGCCCTGGGCAGCCAGAGCTGGTGGGGGCAGTCATGCCCTTGGCAGGGAATCGGAGCTCAATGATCTTTAAGACCCCTTCCAATCTGAGCCATTCTATGATTCTGTGACTCCAAAAAGCTATATAGTATTTATTATGTCTAGTGAGTTGCATAAAACTCGAAAAACACCTCCTTTGCAAGCTGCATTTTTACAATTCAAAATAATCATTCATAAGATAAGTCTTCAACTTCGGTTTCAGCAAACAAGCAAACACTTTTTTAGCAATATAATTCTGCTAGGTTTGAAATCTACAAAGTTGAGGATTTTTGTTTGTTTATTTGTTTGTTTTTGTTTAAAAGGTGATATTTACATAAATGCTCAGGAAGTTGTGGTAATATACAGACAGTGAGAAGACACTTTTAATATCATCTTTGTACCCCAGAAGCTTTGACACTACTTGGTCCTGGCACTGACACAAACTGACCAACGAGATCCCCTAATGCTACAAGAGCAAAATAATTCCTAAAGTTATTCTCCTATTTTCTGTGTTAATTTACACATTCTATATTATTGTTTGTAGTATAATCAAAGGCCACAAGACAGACAGAAGTCTGATGTTCTTTCCTTCATGTATCAAACTGTGCTTATCTCAGTCTCTCAGTCTTCTTGCTGTTTTTCTTCCTATTTTCTCCCCAGTCCTGCTGGGAGTGAGGAGTGAGCAAGTGGCTTTGTCTACTTAACTGCTGTCCAGGATCAACCTACTGCAAAACCTAGATAGATACAAGCTTTCATATTAAACTATACATAAAATACAACATATATGAGAATTGTTGCATAATGCATGCAATTCTCATATATGTTGTATTTTATGTATAGTTTAATATGAAAGCTTGTATCTAAAATGCACAAACAGTATATTCTTAGAGGCTGCAGTGATGTAAGGATGTGACTCACATCATTATACCAGAATGAAAATCTTCTCTAAAACAAGGTTAGTTTCCAAAAGAAAAAGAAAAAAAAAAAAAGTATTGTGAAGATGTAGCAGCTTTCTGAAGAACAAAACCTAAATTTCTTAAAGGAATGGTGAGTTTAAAGAAATTCTCAAACAACAGAAAAATCATTGCTGGCCAAAAGTTAGCAGAGATCACAGCACTTTAAAAAGTTGATAGAACAACACCACCACAAGTAGCTCGCAGTTAAGAGGACAAAGCAAAATGAATGGATAAAGTAGCAAAGAGATGAAGGTTTGTGCTGCTTCAGCAACCAAAACAAGCAACAGCAAGTTTCTTCAGTGTAAGTACAGTTATGTGGTCCACTTCCTCTCTAAAACTGACTTTGAAAGTACTCTGAATACTAATGCAGGCATGATGAAAGAAAATCAAACCTGCTCTATAGCGATTTCTTTTAAATATACACATACATTATTTAAGTTTCCTCATATACATTCTTCAGTTAAACAAGTATATACCTCCTAGCCACCTAGCCACTTATTTATTTGTTTATTGATTGATTGGGAAAGGGACAACAGTGTAGATGAGAAATAAAGACAAGACAGACCACTGCAGCAGATTTGTCTGGGCAAGGGCTATAACAAGTATCATTCCAACCCCTGGGAATCAGTTAGCCTCAGGAGGTTCAATTAATTCTTATAATCCCCGGAGATCACATGTGATTTCAGAAAGTCTAGCAGATGCCCTGAAAGCAATGAAATTGTGTACAGAACATACAGACTAGTCTCATCTTCCATTCCAAAAATGGATATTTAAGCTACATGATTCAGCTCTTAGATCTATCTGTGTAGGTTTGAAGGAATTAAGATAGACTTTGTCTATCTTTTCTATCAAGAGAAAAATAAACAAACATTGACAAGATGTGGAATGTTTTAAAACCCAAACAAACAAACAAGAAAAACCACACTCAAAGGAGTGTTATAGTGACAAGATTCTTTAAAACTTAACAGAACTTTAGAGTTTCAAAGGCTAATTCAATAAAGAGCTGAAATGGATAAACATCTACCAGACCTGACTGAAATATATGGTTTAAAAGGAACAGTCCTACAATCTTATGTTGATCAGCCCTGACAATACTCACAACTTCTGAGAGACAGTGAAAGATGAAAGCACACATAGCCTGGAAGAAAAGTCTCTTGCCTGATGACCCCTAAGAGCTCCATTTTAAATAAAGATTGAGAAATTGCACTATATACATACAGAATAATGTAATACTGCAGCTGCATCCTCAACAAAATTTTTTCCTTTCATTAACTCAAGTATGTCTGAACACACATGATTGTAATTAAGGATCTAACAGACAATATCTGAAAGATTAACTGAAGTCGTTTAAAATACCACCAGCCTCTTCTATTTTTGGAGCAAAAGCTATTTCCAGTCTGCAGTCCAACAAGTCCAGCATTCTAGCACAATCCTGTCTTCTTTGTGGCTCTGAGCTATAAATGATAGATGGCGAGCCAGAAAATGTGAATTCAGTAGTATCCCAAAAACAATTACAGCAAGAAAATCTGGAAAAGAGTGGACAGATTTGTACAGTATTTTTTTTTCTGAGTTAAATCCAACATGGGTTTCCTGACTACAATCTTGAGTCAAGCAAACTGAGAAGGGCCTTAATATTTCACTCCCTGAACACAAAACTCAACTACCTAGCATTTAGAACTGTAGGACCAAAAAAATCGCTCAAAATGCAAAAACGAAGAATATTAAGGTACTATGACAGAAATGAAAAACTGTGCTGGCTAAAATCTTGCCATTTCATCATATTGCAAATATGATTGGAATTTGTCAGTGTGATGGTTAAAGTTGCTTATGCCAAAGTTGCGTTATTTCTGCTTGTCATTTGGGGAACAGAAGAGAGAACATCTCAGCTGCTAACTTTTAAATACTGTATTTATTCACATTTATTCAAAATATCCTTGCTACCAATCTCATTCTATGTCTCTTACCTAAGAACCATTCCGTGTTGATTCAAACACAAGCAACTATTTTCAAGTTGAAAATTGAAAATATTGTTTTGACTTAATACTCTTAAATAGTCCTAGATGTCAAAAAGGCCAAAGCCAGGTTGGATGATGCCATGGGCAACCTGATCTAGTGGGCTGGCATCCTTGCCTGCGGTGGAGGAGTTGGAAAAAGGTGATCTTTTAGGTCCCTTCCAATTCAAACCATTCAGTGATGCCATGAAAACCACAGGAAAAAAGATTCAAATATATCAATTTGACACTTATGAGAAAAGTAAATTGACTACATGGCACTATTTCACAAAATGTAATACAATTATCTATAAATAAATAGAAAAACAGCTTTTAATTTTAGATTGTTTTCAAAACAAACCATATTTTAAACAATGATGGAATGGACTTATTCTGGACAATTACAATGGAGTTTGCATTTAAGTAGAGAGAGAAATAGTGCTTAATCTTTTTAATTACTAATATTACTACTTAGGAGAATACTTCCAAAGACAAGCCCTTTGTAATCCAAAATTTTGATCTGTATAACTATTCAGCTTTTTCTCTTTCCCTTTTCTAACCCTCTCTTGATAAGCAATTACTTATTACTCTTTCATTTATGCCTATAATCTTGCATTAAACTCTGCACTTTTTTGTAGGATTTTTCGTAACGTGACTTAGTGTGGAATGAAGCCTCTTCTGTTACATCACATGGGCACTTCATTGATAAACCATACCAGCAATACTGGTAGAGAATGAGTTGAAATGTGTATCATCAGTGTGGAATGACAGGCAGAATATTTCTGTCAAACTATATTGGTTTCTAAAATTGTATTTATGAGAAATAAGAATAATTTAAAGTCCTATTTATGTCAGCATTTAAATCCCACCTCATTCACATGATTCTTTTTTCCTGCCATATATTCTTTGTTTTCAACAGAAATTACTTCTAACTTACACAGGTGCTATCAAAACAAACATCATTTCTTTAAAATGTCATATATTACATTTATTTACACTGTGGGAAAAAAAAAAAAAAAAAGTGTTGCTGACTGAGATTGGAGCTTTGCACATATTGTAAGAGATGGCTAGGATCTCAGAGAACTTATTACCTGAAAAGTCAGGACTGATAAAGACATCAGAGTTCTACCAGCCAGGGCAAACAAAAAATATTCAGGGCAGATCAAGAAGGACCAAGGTGAAGCAACCTTCCAAAGGTCACATTGAGGGTCAGTGACCAAGATGTGAAAAACACCAAGATTTTCCCAATACTTAGCTCGACGTCTGAACTTATGCTGTCTTTCTGTGCAGACAAAAACAAAGCGTAAGGACTCTAAAGCAAATGCCCCGTGTAAGACCACTGCACTGCTGAAACAAACATATTTGAAGCCTAATTTAAGAGGCCAGCTCGAGCACTTCCTATACTCTGTAAGAAATTCCTCGTGTCAGTTGGCAGCTTATAAACTGTGTTTTCTTAAAATACTGTCGCTGCTTTTTACGATTCCCTCCCCCTAGAGCTATTCCCATTTCTCTGGTAACCCTTTCAGTGTGCGTTTTGGGGAACTCCCTCAATTCTCACCTTTCTAAATTCCTGAAGACTTCACAAGGCTTTGCCTGTGGATGCCTTCTGTTCATTCTACTTCAGCTTTCTCTCACAGTAACCTGATCAACATTCATCAAACAATCATTTCTGTATGAACTGTTAAATCAATCATTACTGGAGACCTTTCTCCTCCTTTTCAAGTTCTCCTATTTTTCCTGTCATTTTCTCAGTAAGTTTTCCTATCAGTTCAAGTTCAGAGTACTGCACCTATCTATCTACCACATTTTTCAGTTACAAAAATTGTTTCTATCTCTCAGATCCTGAACTCACCATTACCTTTACAATAGGCTTCCTTCAGTATCTCAAGATTGCACACAGAGCTGAATATCAGATTTTAGAAAGTAGTCTCTCCAAGTCATTTAAAGGAGCTATAGGTAGATCTATATCCTTCCAGGGATTGCACTGCAGAGGTCTCCAAGTAGCTCCCAGCTGAGCCTGCTGGAGCCTCCTTCTCTCCAAAATTTAAAAGAATTTCTTTTTTTTCCCTGAGGTAGAATAGCAAGGCATACACAGGTTGCTGAAAATAGCCCCCTGTTCTGTTTTGGTCTTTTGGGTCTGGTTGCATGGTGACTAGTATTAGTGGGTCATGGTCTGTGAGAATGCTTTGCAACCACCATAATAAGAACAAAACTAGCGCTAATATCAGTAAGATTATCCATGTGAATCAGACACGCACCTACACTTTGCATGAGACATACATGCATAGTTACACTGGTTGCAGCATTTAACAAATTTTTCTAAGCCAGAAAAACAGAAGAGTATATAAGAATATACTGTGCAAAATATTTTAAGCCATATCTGTTATCATCCTTCTCTACTACAGCTGTAGAAAACAAAGGAAAATTGTATCCTTTTAAAGCTAAGAAGTAAAGTAAAAAGAAGAGGACAGAAAACCTTTCTAAAATCTTTCTATTTATTCTTCATTTTTAGTAATCAAGTTTTTTATCTATTAAGACATCCACATTATATTCTGTTCCTGGCAAACTGTATGCATCACTTCCCATATGCCTTCTGTAAACTACAAGAGTTCAGCCATTTACTTCATTCATTAAAATTCACAGTGCCTATTATTCTGTTTACAGTCTAAAAGATATTCACTGTCACTATTCAGGCCTCTGATTCAATTTGCCTAAATCCCAGATGCAGAGTAATCCTGATGGAGATTAGCTTAATTTATCACCAATTTCTTTGCAGAACCAAGAAAGGTTGGTATTTCATAATAAAAGCTGTGGTTCTCTCTTTTTTTTTTTTTTTTCTTTTTTTTTCCCCCTAAAGCAGTATGCATAGTGAAAAAGAAGTGCCTGCTCTTTTAAGGTTGAGATTTTTCAGTTTTGCTTTGCACGTCAAGACACTTTCTCTTAAAAGTGTGTATTCTGCAGATAAGAAGACTAGTTCTCATCAAACTAGAATGCTTTCCTAAAACCATATATTATGCTGATTTTGCCTGGTCACAGATTGGCAGACGCATTGTTTACTCCAGACAATATGAAATAATCACCCTGGGTATACTTTTCTAGGTAAAGCATTGACAGTTTGAAGAGTAATAAATGAATTATACTTACTTTTTCACTGCTAAAGGTTCCCAGTGCGGAACATTTTCTAGCAACTTGAAGTCATGCAAAAGGTGTCCATTTTCAAAGCAAAACTGACAGTGTTGATTTATGACAGTGATATTGTCCGCTGTCATTTGCAAAATGTCCCACTGACACATCTGCGGAAACCTTTGGTCAGACAACACTTCTAACTTGGCAGGTTTCATGTACAGTTGCATAAACTATTCAAAATAAACCAATTTTCATCTGCACAGAGAATTGTAGTTCTATTCTAACTAAAATTTAGTCAATTTCTTCCAATTATAAAATTTTACAGTTACCTATTATGCTTAGCATTTTTGAATAAAAAAACAAAACATCAAGGCTCAAATAGCATCCCGTGTCTGATCTAGGTAGCCCTATAAAAACCACTATTGCACACCCTGTGACCACTTTAGAGCAATAATACTGCAAGGAAATTGAAACCACAGATTTTGAAAATACAGCCCCCGGTGGAAATGTCCTGAGAAGAATATTTCTTACTGTTGCACTGTAACTAGGGAACTCTGAGAGCCCGCTGCAAGGACTAACTTCTGTCAAAAGAACTGACTTTGTAGTTGGAGGTACAGTCAGAAGCAGTGTACTTGTACTGCTCTCTTGTTGGAAAGAAACTGATCAAAAAGCCACAGAACATCTTCCAAATATTTGAACATCCCAATGAAAAATACGTATCATCTCTATCTCTTTTCTTCCTTCCTTTCTCTTTCTGAGATAAAGAACAAATAGGATACCATCTACACATGGCCACTCGGTAAAGAACATGTTTCCTGGCCATGCTCTCTCCCAACACACAACAGTTGAGGAGAAAATGATGATGACTGTAGGTAATAGGAATTTGCCAAATGGCAGGATTTTTTAACAAGAAAGCAGCGAGTCATTAATTTGGTCCATTATTTGTAACAGGATTCTAGTTTCACATGACATTTTCAATTAGAAGTACAACTGAAAAAGGCAGCCTCAACATCTCTATTGTCACGTAAAGCTGTCACATAAAGCTGTCCCTGTTCTGCCCCATGCGGGGTGCACTAAAGCTGCTGCTCTGAGTTTTCAAAAGGTTAACTTAAATTGGTGCCTTTTCCTGAGAAAGCTCACAGTTAACCCGTGCAGCGCTCGTGATATCTCAAAGGAGGGCATTTCACTGGGGCAGAAATAAGCAGTAAGAGTCATCCACAGGTGTAACTTTTTAACACAAGCGTTAACGGTTGACTATTGCAGTTAACTAATATGCTGTAGTTAACTGTATATTAAATCATATCCCAAAGCAGCAGTGAGAAAATATGCCATGGAAAAATAGATGCCAAAATAAAGGTAAACTGCAGAAAGGTTAAGGGAGATTAACATAGACTGAGATATAAGGTAAGCTGACTGCACCAAGCAGAGGTAGAAGGCAGCCTTGGACACGTATGTGGCTGTAAAGGAGAAATGCTCCTAGCTTAAGGCCGGCTCTGAGTAGCAGAAATGAGGGCAGATGTCTTAGGAGAGTGAGAATAAGATCTCCAAGTAGATCCACTAAGCTTGCCAAGTAAACTGCTGTGGGTCTTGATTTTGGCAGTCAATTTTATCAGATGGTTATATTGGAGACTTATCAAGAACAATGCCAGCACAGACCAGATGTGAACTGTGATTCTGTGGGTATCCTCAATGGAGGGCACACACCTCCCAAATCACAGAGGCATTAAGGAAGTGAGAAACACACTAAGCTGACTTCAAAGCATTTGGCTGCCATCAGCTATTTATTACAGCAGTACTTGAATATAGGCGCCTTATCAGAATTTTGGAACATCTTCCTCAAGGTCAGAGAAGTTCTGAGATGCTCATGCAGATGTCATCAATGCATGATATTGTTTTTTTTTTCTTCTTCTTCTTTTTTTTTTTTTTTAATAAAGGGGTTTTGATAATGTACAGTTGAGTAGGACACACAATGTCACTGATTCTTACTGAGCCTTGCTCTTTCAGGAAGAATCTCTGGCAGCCAATATGTAGTAAAATTATAAATGAGTTTAAAAAAAGAAAAGAAAAGAAAAAAAAAAAGACAACAAAAACAAAACACAATAATGAAGGAAAACAATTAGGGATTGATTTTGGACTGTTTCAAACTGTATCCTATATTCACCCAGCCAAGCAGTCTAATGACAGATTTTTAACTTTGTCCAACGGCTGTTTTCTGTGTGTGTAGTTGCAGGCACTACAAACACAACAAAGAACATTTTGCTCTGATTGCTGTGCTGCACATAGCTTGCAAGATCCACCTGAGGATCCCCTACTGCAGTACACGATATAGAAAATATTGAACAATGGTATACTGTAGAAACTGAATGGTACAAAGAGAATTTATGGTGCTGGTAGATGCCGGACAGGATGAAAAGATGTGGCTTTACAAAAAGAATCTAAAATCCTCTCAGGGTGACTAGCAGCTTTTTATAGGTGGTTTGTATTCTTCTGTAATAAAAGTACGTTTCGTTAGGCCTAGCCTACATTATACTTACAGCCTTACCTTCAGTATTATTTATCTTAAATGCCACCGATAAATTTTATCAGGATTTGATATCTAACTGTGAAAATGTTTTATAATCAAGCTTAGCTCTCATCTTCACAGAACTCTAGAAACATCTAAGTTTTATGAATTACTTTTCAATTCAACTGCTCAGGCAATTTTTAATCTATTTAACATATTATTGACATTGCATAGCGTAAATTTTTTATCCAAACATCTCCGAGTGCTAGGTCAGATATCTTAAAGAACAGTATATTAAAATGAACAGTAATGTTTATCAACTGACTTGCATTTCCTTCAAGGAAAGAAAGCAGGTTTATCCAATGTAAATTATTTCACATGAAACCACTCTAAGAAGTATAACTATGCCTCTATGGTTTAATACTTTAATAATTGAATTTCATATCAGATTTTCATTATTTTAGCCAGAAATGAGGTCAGACTAACTGACCTAAAAATGTCTATCCTGACTGCATTTTCTGAATGTTGACTCTATATTAACATTTTTAAATTACTCCAATGCTCATGTCAGTTTTTAGAGTACATATTTATTTTGAATTCTTATTCAAAATGAGGATTAGCAAGAAAAAAATTCCTTAAAAAGCCCCGTAACAGTGTTAAGACATAACATTTCTCAGTTTAAAGTACTTCTTCTCCCTAAAATTGTTTATAATTCTCCACTGATCATAGTCAGTGGAGACTTGTTATGTTAGATTTGGGCATGTTTCATCATCTTCATTTAACATCAGCCTAGTACCTTTCAGGTACAGAACAGAAATACAAGATTTCTGTCTTTACACTGTTGCAGAGTTGCTCTGTCTAATACTAGGTCAGCCTGTAATATCAGTCTTAATTACTAGCATGTTTTCAAATCCTGCCCTTCACACCTTGGCATGGCTAACCATCTTGATCATCTCCAGTCTCTTCTCCATCCCCTATTGCTTCTCAATATTTTCAGTTTATTTCACCTATAATCCATTTCCCAATACCTCTATACTGCCTTTTTATTTCTAAGTATTAGGTTATGTTTTATAACATACAGAAACACTTACAAGAAACTATCCACTAATTGTGGAACTGCATTTTTTGTTTGCTTAACAAGCTGTTACAGCCCACAGTTCTTCACACTTTCTCTTATCCTAATCTTTCCTCATAACAACTTGGGAGAGTGTGCTACTCCGAACAACAGCAAATAGGTACATCACCTATTTCAAGTGCCCTGTTTGTTCTCAGTGAATGTAATTTAGGACAAAACACCTCATATCCATAGCATGCTCCAACAAAAATACGTCAAAGAATTACTTAGAACATATTTGTTACAGCAACTTACGTTGGCAATTTCATCTTACACAATTTTTAGAAAACATTATTAGATTTTACAATCTAGCAATTTTGGTTACGTGCTGAAGTTCCTGAACTGGGATCCCAACGCAGTACTTTATTGTATATTACAGATATCTGATTAATTCATCAAATATTCTAATTTGAACAAGCAGTGTTTAACAAACTCCTACCAGAAATATGTCCCTCAGGTTTTGTGACTTTGCACATTGATCCAAATGCATTCAAGATTCTGCCATTCTGAGTTATCAGTAACTCCAAAACCAAGTGTCCTTTAATTCAAAATCACAGCACTCTCCCCTGCTCTCCATCCCAACTTCCAAATACCTCCTTTTCACATTCTAATAGTTAAAGCCTTCCTAAATGGTAAATTAGCATAACAAGACAAATATATGCAGGAAATGTTTGCAATAAAATTATGTGTTATCATCCCACTATGTTTGTTTTGGCTGTTACAACATCTAACCTCTCTTCATATACCAAGTTTACTTATTTACTTTTCTTGTGCAGAAAAGTAAATTTCAGTAAAGAAAACCCTTTATTTTCTCTTTGCTAGACAAGTCAGATTGCTTGTTATAGCCTACATGAGATGTAAAAAAAATAAACAACTAAAAAAAAATTAGATCTTATGTCTATTAGGTTTCTGGTAAATATCACCTGCTTATGAATTTTCCTCTACCGTTAGAATTAGATTCAGCCTTCCATAATACTAAAGCCTTTAGCATCACCTCACTTACACACCTAACTGTTAATGAGGGCTGCTCTGAAAGTAATGCCTCCTGTTTTATTACGTTGGCCCACAACGTCAGAGGTGGATGTTGGTGTTACGGCAGTAGAGGTTGAACCTTCCCACCAACATTCCATAACATGCCATGTGTAAGATGGCAGCAGAAGGGCAGTCTGACACCATGGCATCTGACGTGGAAGTGTGCCTAAACCAACGCTGTAGAATTGAATTTGTCCATAAGGAAAAAAGCAGACAGTGACATTCACTGATGCTTGCTGAATGTTTATGGAGAGCAAACAACAGTGGATTTGAGCACAGAGTGGCGGTGGGTGGTGTGTTTTGTCAGTGGTGACAGCAGCAGTGGGTCACCTCCACTGGTGCAGTATTTTATGAGTCTGGTAAAAATGCATAGCTAATGATGGTGGTGATCTTGACAAACAGTGCTTTGTAGCTGAGAATTTTCTGTATGAAATGGTGTTATTATGCTATTGTATCTGTTACAATTTCCATGGAAATAAACAGAAAGACATTATTTTCACACCTGTGTACATTCAGTCTTTTTATCGTGCATGCACAAGCTGGCAGAATGCAGTGCTCTCCTCTGCATTTTGTGTAATATAAGTATTCATAGTTCTTGAAAGAATTTGATCCTTTTGGCAAAAGAAAATGCTTCTTGATTCTCCTTTTATGGGTCACATAGCTACAGTCCACTTTAGTTTTGCCTCGAGAATGATCCCTGCAGAATGGATTTGAAGAATCTGGCTCACAGTTGTATTTAAATTTGATGCCCCGAGGTACTGCAAATATCTCCTGCCTGTGCTTCCTAATGTATATTAGCCACTCCTGCTTCACATATCAGAGTCATTTCCTTCTTCAGAATAAAATTAAAAACAGGAGATCCAAAACATGCTACAGCGGTTGCTACTTGAATTTTTCCATAACTAACTGCTATAAACAGAAAGAACCACACTCTCTTCTCTGAAGTTTCATTAGCAATGTTGAAATGACTTGTTGTATGTAAAAAAAACAACTGTACAATATTATGAAACAAAGTAAAGCGAGCAAAAGTAACCAAATCCAAGTGAGTACTGAGACTACTTACGGACTCAGAAAAATAAAGTCAGGCTTGAAAAATGAAGAGGATACCAGATAAAGGTAAAAGGGTCATACAGATAAGTTAGATAGGTTCAAAGAGGAACAGTTTAAATTTGATTTAATTTGATCTCTATGCAGAAAAAATTATTTGAGGTATTGAGACTAGAGGGAGAACCAGACGTTAAGATAGGGGAAAACTGACAGCAGCCTGGAAGGAGAGAGCAGAAATGAGACCAACCAGACTTCAAAAGAAGAGCTGGTGTAGCAAGAAGCACTGCTACTTCTTACTGTGCCATCTTGATTTTCCTATGGGGGTACATGGAGTAGTAAGAGGCATTTAAGGATGTCTTACTTGAAGTATTACAACATTCCACTGAAATACCAAGTTTTTCAACTATACATTTTATAGTGGTACACTGTGAATAAAATTTGATTTCAAAGACCATTTTTTCCATAAATATTTTGCACCTAACTAAACAAAGCTGTCTACTAAGGAACTCTCTGTTCATCAATATTTCACTTATACACAGCATTTTTATTTTCAAAAAATCTTTCTGCAGAGTGACGGTAGTCAGAAAATATGTCATTTGAAATATGAATGCACATATATTCTTTTATCCAAGAGAAAACATACATATTTAGCTTTAGTAGCTAAGGATTATTATGTATAAAGAAACTACATATTGATATTTTGTGCGTGTACAGTATGATCATATAAATGCTAATAAATACTTATGGTTATTAAAAGAGCTTCAGTCATTCATCAAAGAATGAAGCATCATAGTTGCTGATATGTAATTCATGTCATTACTGCTACTTCTACATACTCATTTGCTAATTTTTGTTAAACTTTTTCATTATAGCAGTATGTAAAGTATTACAAACAATTATTTCCTTTTTCAATAACTGCTACTGCATTTTATTCAATGAAGTCACTCCAAAATTTACATTAGCCCCAGAGATGAGAGAACCTTGGTTCTGGTGTGAATAATATAGGGTGTTTTATTAAAACAACAAATAAACATTAGGTTTATTTATGCTTTCCCAAACTTAGCCACAATCAACCACGTAGGTATGGAAAGAAAACTCATTTCTTTCTCCTCTAATAGAACTCTGTATTAGAAGAAAGCACTTTCCCCATAAAAAAGAGAGTTTGAAAAGCGTATCTTGTGGGAAATAAGGTAATTCACACTAATCAACATACATAGAATCATAGAATCATAGAATCATAGAATCATAGAATCACCAAGGTTGGAAAAGACCTAAAAGATCATCCAGTCCAACCGTTCACCTATTACCAATAGCTCCCACTAAAGTATGTCCCTCAACACCACATCCAGTCTTGCCTTGAATGATGTAATTATGTAATTTCATGTGTTGGTGAAATCTTTTCTGCAGAGTCATTTACTATACAACTATGCACTTTTTTTTGAGGAAAAACAAAAAAGTACACCGGCAGCTATATGCAAAAATATGAATGATGTTATTCTGTAGAGGTCTAGGGGAGAGACCTACAGCCTTCTTTCCTTCCCATTCAGACCAGTTCATAGCTAGCACCCAGCCAGTGCAAGAGCTTCAAAGACTGTTCTAGATCACATAATGCAGCGCAGATACGTTTTTAGCCTTTTTATTTTCACCCAAGACTAGCTTTACTTATTTGAACACTTGAAAGAAAATAAAAATTCAAACCTTCACAAACGTCATGAACTCGTCTATTTTGTCATTGGCGAGCAGTAGCTTCTTTTGAACAGCCTCCAAAGCCTGCCCACTCTGTTTAGCCAATCCGTGTAGTTGTTGAGATGCTGCAGTCTCTATTTCAGTCATAGCATATTCGGTCTCAATCACTTTGCTCTCTAGATTGGACAGCTTGAGAACCTGGAATACATCACAGGGCACTGCAGTGACATGATAAAAAGCTGACAGGCAGGTATGGTAGCTCACAATCAAACAAACAAAATGGTAAATAGCACAGAACGTGTAAAAGATATTTTCACAGGGAAAAGTAACTTCATTTGCAGCCACTGAGACCACTTTTCAGCACCTAAATTTCAGTAAGCGAATGAAAATAGTGTGAAACACATCACTGTGATTCTTTTTTTTCCCTTTATATATTTAAAAAGTCTAAAATGATGACCTTGCAACTTTTCATTTGAAAGTGAGGTACGAAAAAGTTTTATAGTAAACTCAACAGAAAGATAATATACCTTTTTCTCCAGCTCATCTTTAGCCTTATGATACATCTGCTCATACTGAGACTTCTCGTTTATAGCTACTTTGAGTCTTTGTTTCAGTGAGTCAATGGAAGTTTTTTTGTTTGAACAGTCTTCAGACTGTGACTTTACCTGAAATATAAGTGAAAGTCAATTTAATTATTAAGATAGAAAATATAAAAATAAAAAGCAGGCCTATTCATACTGCAACATACCTCCCTGCTTTACATAAATTATTTTATTAAAGCATTTTCTTCTGAAATTACATAGTCCATTATTGCTGACCACCTAGCAGAGATTAGTTTCCATACTCATTCCTGTTATACAAAGCCTTGTATTAAATGTAAAGAAAACTCTTCATTTGCAGGGCTGCAATGTCATAGTGAACGTAAAAGTGAACAATCCACAGCTTTCACTCATTTCTTCAATTAATCAGAGGTAAACTACATCAATCAAAACTGAGCTGGGGAAATAGTAACTGTCAACAAGCTAATAGTCTCCACAGCATCTTAGATAATTATTATAATTTTGCCATACAATGCAAACACTGATTCTGTGTAAAATGCAAGAGGCCAATGCTCCTAGAATATCATTCATGTTCCACTGACAGTATTAATCACATAGTTGTCCAGGCAGTATTGAGTAACAGGGAATTTCTTTGATCTTCTGGTGAAGTTAATGTAAAATTTATGAAGCTGATTTTCCATATGGAATAACCAAAGTAATGTATGGAATTTGATTCTCTGGAATCTGAAACTTGCAGCATTTATAATACTCAGAAACAGGATTAAAGTACATCCTTCCTTTCTAAATCACTTTTCAAAAAACAAAACCAGGTATTTCTCTCATTTCACACTTTAACTCCCTTGCTTACTTATGCTTTCACTCTTTGGCTGAACGTTTCTTAATAGCACTTCATCTTTGGCAAGGAGGGTAAGAGAGTAGCTCTCTCTAGAGCTGAAAGCACTTAATGACTACAAGCAGAGGTAGTGTCTATAGTATGCAGCAAGCACCTGCATTCTATGATAAAAAAAAAAAAAAAGGCAAACTAGTAAATTGTTTATTTCTCTTTTGAGGTCATACGCCAGATAAACGCACAGACAACCAGGAATTTCAGGGATTAAAGACTAAAGTGCAACATATTGCTTGGATAATATGAAAAGATATCAAGATATATACAAGTTCTCATACCTTCAGTGAAATTGTCCCAGAATTTTGCTGGAGAAATAATCTAGTATAGAAATTAAGCTTCACCTCTACAGATAGAATTACTGTAAGTGTTAAAAACTAGTAAGTGTGAGTCATTCATAATACTCCAGTACAATACAAATTAACATATTAAACCATTTAAATAGTGCATTCAGGATGTGTCAGGTAAAATCTTCCTTGCTTCAGGTCTACTGTTTTTAAAGAACTTAGACTGTATAAAACAAAATTGTGCCACTTACAGCATGCCTTTGCAACTCAGTGTACTGAATACATCAAATTTTAGTTACCTTTTGTGATCAGACATCAAATTGTGCTGAATCTGTCCAAACTATCACCATATTCTGATTTCATACAAATTAAAGTGGAGGAAGTTATATGGTTAAATTAACTATATGATGCATGCTTGAAGCAATATATTGATTTTGTATGTACAGAAGATTAAAATAACTTCTTCAAATACATTAGCTCTTGGTTTTCTTAAAACTGTAGCTAGCAAGAAAGAAATACCTTTCTCTCAAGACTTTCTAGTGTTTCCTTACACGCTTTCTCATTCTCTTGGTTTGCTTTTAGACGAGACCTTAAGTCTTCTATCAAATGTCTTTTCATAGTAAGGTCCCTCTCCAACCGAGAAATCCTAAAAGGGAAGAAGTCACACTGCATGTTACTGTTAGAAAATACTATTGATACACAACTGTTTTAAACAACTTAAAAAAAAGAAATGCAGTAGACAAACTATCATTCCATAGTTTTCAATTTTTTTTTTTGAATAAAAGTCGATTCAAATCTTGCAGCTTACCTCTCTCTTAACCATAAAGACACAGCAATAGACAGATTTTTAAATATGTAATTTATTTTGTGATTTGTTTTTTGATGTGGTTTATACTCTAACTTGCATTATCTCAACTGATTATAATACTTTCTAAGATATTAGTAAAAAAAAAGAAAGTTAATTAAAATTTGACATTTGAAGGAGATATTTTTCAAAAATTATTTTGTACAAAATTCATTTATTTTGTATAAAATTCTTTTTAAAAGAAAGTGAAAGGGGGAATTTTCCTTTACCCAACTCAGCAATAAACAGAAATACAAGAAAAAAAGCTTTATTATCTGAAAAAGATTGAAATAAAACCAGTGTTTTTTTCAGAAATTTCTCAACTAAAGAAACACTCATGTACTCCAAGATGATCGCTGTTTAATGAGAAAATCATGTCTCTGCAGTTGTCACACACATTCAGTATAAACATAAGCAACACCCAAGCATCGGAAATCTAGACATCTGGATTTCTTTTTATGAAAGCAAAAATGACAATCTATTCAGGAATAAAATATTGTTGATACCAAGTTAGTATCATATTAAAATTTAGGAAACTATTAAATCTTAAAATTTCTACAATCTATTTCACATTTATGCTAATGTTGTTTTGGTGATTAATTCTTAAAGTTTATGAAAAAATGGTATCTATTGGTGTGAGGGGAGCACAAGCACTGGTAACTCTATTTTAAAGTTGAGCTTAAACACTGGCAGAAGACATCAGTTTTATTTGGAAACCAAAAATACACCACACATGATTCAACCATTTTAAAAGTACTCTATATTTGAAATGAAAAAAAATCAGATATGTAAACTGCATCCTTTCTACAAATAAAAAAAATTACAATGATTAGAGGAGTTAAACTTTGCAACAGGCAAGAAATTCACAGATACACTAATAGGTTACATTTATAAAGCAATATAATTGAAGAACTGTATTACATCAGTCCAAGTAAGTGGGCAGAATAAAAATCTCAGATGCATACTTCAAACCAACACGTGTGAATTTCAAAACGAGTGGTAAACCTTAATCAATTCAAATAGAAAGAAATACAACTGTCCTTTTGAACTTTTATGAATGTAAGACTGGATAGTTAATCTTCTTTAAGCATCTGAACCTTGACATGTCTCCTAGCCCCTAGGCAAAGAATTACAGTATTTGAAAGACGGTACTTAACAGTGCTGAGGAATTCATTTAGACTTACATCAAGGATAACAAAAAAACAAGTCCACTCTAGGGCCTGAGTTCTGATTTAAGGCATTCTTATTGCAATACAGAGATGCTTATCACATAACAGTTTAAACAACATGCAATTTTATCATGTACTTCTTGAATTTCTTAAAACAAAACAAACCACAAAATCACAAACACAAATCTGTAACAGCCCGCAAGATCGTAAGAGAATCCAACGCTCAGTTCCTGCCGTACCGACTGCACAGCGGCCGCTGGGTGGCACCAAACACAATGGATAAAAAAGTTAACATACTTAGCTTGGAGTTCCCGAACCCGGTCTTCTTTTTCCTGGACTTCATTTTTCAGTGACTTAATGGTCGCTGATTGCTTAGTGATTTCAGTGTTTGAATTCTGTGTTGGAGAACATTAGCACAGAAATAAATCAGATTCAGTGCCATCTCAGTCAGCAGCAAATCTGTTTGAAATAATGGGCTGTGTAAACTTCTACGTACTACAGACTGTATTAAACGCTAATTGGAATTGGTTACATTGTACAAAAGGAGTATTTTTACTTTCTAGAAACGCTTAAACAAAAACACTTTCACTGGAAAATATTCTCAAAGCCATTATTCTTCCAGTGATTAATAGATATTCATCAGAATACCTGCAAGCTGAGTGCAATAACAGGACCATATTTTCTCTTGCATAACAAAGAGTTATAAAGGTAACAGGAGAGAAAACAAAGAAATTCTGGTCTTTATTTGAACCATACTCCTACATGGTTCTACTGCACAAGAGCCTAAAGAGAACTGTTTCCAACAATCCCTTTCATCCTGTGCATTTGGGAGAGCCAAAAAATCCTACACCAGCAGTTGTCACCTTTGCATGCCTTTTAAGGCAAAGCAACAGACGAAACACTTCTAGTCAGCCATACTAACAAAAATCCTGTCTTTCTGTCATGAAAAAGTACAGCCTCAGTGTTTACGCATACGCAGTGCTAAAAAGGAACTCTGCAGTGCTTGCCTATATAGTAGGAAGTAAAAAACCAAACCAAACCAAACCAAACCAACAACAACAACAAAAAAAACAAAAATCCCCGCAACTCCTCCATGGAAACACACAGATAATCTACCTAAGATTCCAAGATTTAAATACAGTATCATTAAATTGCTTTGCAGGAAGAAAAAAAAACAAAAAGAACAACAACAAAAAAAGAAATTTAACTGAAGTAGCCATCTTAGCAATCTGAGCATACGCTCTGAATGCCACTGCTGAAAATGGCAGCTCAGACATAATGCATGTCAAGATTTCAGAACTCCAAGAGGTGTTGCCAAGAGATACATATCTGTGAAGTGTTTGCATAAAATGTATGCATGCCTTTTTGCGGGTTCAGCCAATGTGCTAAAGCGCTCTACTCATTGTGTATAAACAGTAAGTGAGCAGATCAGACATATGTTATAAACAAAGATTCTCGAGGAGAATTTCTCTGCGCAGTGCAGGCTGTAACACCTATTAACATTAATGGGAACATTGTACCTAACTCTGTACACCGCCAGTGGAATATATATTCTTGTGTGCACAGTTAGAAGTAAAATATTGTTCTTAATAACTTCTCTAGTCTGTTTGCTATTATTATAATGTGAGGTATTACAGAAAATTGTTAAAACGATAAAAGATAATGGAATATCCTTGAGACCTGTTTGTTGGGGTTGAACTTCACTAGCATGAAGCACAGCATCCAGTTACATATTTTGTACACCAGATAGATACACACTTGAGTACTTCCGTGGGGCCCTGCACAGGCTTAGAGGCAGACGTTTGCTTACAGCATTTTGCTTCCAAACTCATCACCCCCACCTAAAACACTCCTTATTGGCAAAGTAACAAGGAATCAATACATACAACATAAACACCTCATAGTTAGCTCTGAGAAAAGAATTAACAAAATCAGGTAACTTGAGATTTTGAGCAGCAGCAAAAACATTTGCAGCTTGCACCTTAAGACATTCAGAGGAGTAACTCTGTGCCTCTTTTAACTGTGGTTAATCTGGAACAACATCTGACAACTCCTGCAAACTCCTTTTGCTAAAAAAAGCTTTTAAAACTTTTTTTTTTTTTTTTTTTTTTTTCAAATGAACAGGTCAAAATAAGGCTAACAATTTCAGTAACCTAATATAAGTAGTTTGTGATGCCCTCACAGTCAAAATACTCATCCAATTCTACCACCAGTGAAGACACAGAATCATAAAATCATAGTATCCCGAGTTGGAAGGACCCACAGGGGTCATCGAGTCCAACTATCTGACACTCTACTAACCTGCAACTGGGATCAAAGATTATGTTTATTTTAAATGTGGTTTTATTTGGTTATTTACTCGTTTTTTTTACATTTAGAATCCAAGACATCTTTAAGACAGAATTAAAGGTTATGTTAATATATTTTTTTTTTACATTGGATTTGTATAAGGGTGTTAAGACACTCTGTTGTACATACACTTCCTCCACTGAGAAGAGAGAAGGAAGTACTATGATCCAGGCATACAAAATATTGAAAAAGCTCTCAAATGCATCAGTAAAGTCTAGAATCTTCTTTCATTCAATAAACAGTCATTGGAGATTGAAAAAAGAAATAATCAATTCATCAGTATTTCCCAACTAGACAATCTACAAAAAACTCAAATATAAAAAGAACAATCTCTCTGAAGATAGAGTAGTGACCAATATGTAACGTTACACCAATACACTACTGTTACATGAGCTGCACATTCAGCTAAAATTCATTTCTCCACTTTCACAGATAGCTGTTGCCCAGCTCCTTCTTAAAGAAAGCAAAGCAATCACCACAATTCTTATTAAAGTTATTCTACTGCACTTTTCAACAAGATACGTTTAATTGTACAAAAACTCAATAACCTCCCCCAGCCCCCACTTGGCTCATCTGGTTGCAAAAATTATATTAATTATACGTACCAGTTCTTCAGGTTATGACTACATTTCTATTTAACATCAAAGGTTATTTGAAGCTTAAGTTGCTAATCCTTGGCATATCACATATAGATGATATGCATATATGTGTGTGTGTGTACATATATACATGCATTTATCTGCTTGACCCAGTTATTAAATACTGTTCATGTGAACTGTACTCAGCACTGAATAATCTGTTCTGTCACCTTTAGTTTGCACTGCAGCTGTTTCATCTCTAAATCAATGTTCTTTGAAGGAGCTGGTGTGACTTCACTCTTGCCAGCAGTTTGAGACAGATGTTCTCTCAACTTCAATTTTCCTTGTAAATCTTCCTTTTCCTGTTGCCATTTGGCCAGGTTAGAGGTCAACACCTGCTTTACAAACAGAAGGAACAATCACAATTGCATCCTAAAAATAGTTCTGCTGGATCTTATCAGATGTTCTGTGGTTTAGAATTCAAGAAGAATGAAACAGAATATGTTGTCTATTATTATACTGCATTGTTGTGGGTTGAAGTCTCTAGTCCATGTAAAAATGAAGTCTGGCAGGAGATAGAAGTAAAAATAACATCAAAAACATTTTTTTTAAAGACAAGCTGATTCAACTTTGACTGTTGCAATCTTTACCATCGCAGGCAAATATTTTCATTTTAATTAAAAATTTTCATTTTAATTAAAAAAAACAACTGTAATGGTAGTTACTGTTGAAACCTATTGTCTCTCTGGAACTTCGAAATTATTTCTATACTGATAAAGAAGTACCAAGATTTCTCAAGCATCAAGATGTATTAAATAAAGGTGGTTAAATGTCAAATCTGTTTAATGGTGACCACTGTACGCTCGCTTGAATTTCTGTATTGATAACTAACTGCTATAAAACATACACTCTTCTCTTGGCTTTTGTTTTGATATTTGTAGGGCTTGTAGAGGTTAAAGCAAAGTGGACCAGCTGCACTAAATATCTTCTGGTTGGCTGGTCTTTACTCATGTTGTGTTTGTTATTTCTTCCCTTTCACATATATGCACCATAGCCAGAGAACCACATATTCCATAACCTTGACTCTAGGGCTGAGGTACTTAAGTGGTAAAAGCCAAGCTGGAGCAGGACAGGATAACAGATGTTAGTTGTTTATTCCACTGGGTAGGTCTTACCACCCTATACTGCAGCCAAAATGCTTCTCATTTAGCAACATAAATGCTAAGTCCAATTAGCAGACGAGGCTTGTTAGGGATTTAGTTCAAATAAATAACATGCAAACTAACTCTCAGTCTTGTTGCACTTGATTGACAACTGACAAGACATTTAATCTTTGTAACAATGTATTTCATAGCACTCCTAATAGAGGCAATCTTTTAAATAAAATATATATATATATTTTAATTCAAATGATAATGAATATTATCCTATGAAAAGTGGAAAATAAATAATCTTCATGCTAGTGCTTAACTTTCACAAATCCATAGTCAGGAGCAGAGGCCTAATGACTCTCTGCTCCTGAAGCTGTATCTTTTTAATGGAAAGAAGATTGTAACGTCATAATTTAACATAAGGAACAATAATACATAATAGTATTGGAAGTATCTCAAAAGAGAAAAAAAATTGTGTGGTAAGAAACTGGAGAAGATAGTACAGTTAGAAATGACTAGGTGTGTGCACATACTTTCTATGTGTGTTATATATCCACTCTTCCACACCAGCCTTATTAGAATCCCACCTATATCCAAATAAAAGCAACAGTACTTACAGACACGTTTATTTTCATTATAAATGACTTCAGAAATTGTGTGTATTTTACATTAGCTTAAAAATTATCACCAACACAAGGAAATGCATTATAAATTGAAATTCTGATGATATTTTACACCCAAGTACGTTTATTAAAGCCAATAGGTAGTCTACATGTGTATCTGAGGTAAGCACTGTTCTTAGGAAAAGGGTTAATTTTTCTGTCTGCCATCATTACTGACAGAGACATAAAGAGAGTTCATGTATACAGTAATTGGTTGTTCCATTATCTACTATTCTTACAATTAGTACAATATAGTTTAAAAAATGCAAAATGAAGACTTCTTTAAAAAGCAAAACAAGTAACAGTACAGAAAGATACAGTACAGAATAGTATATGAATTAGGTTAATTTGTTAGTATTGTCAATATTTCTACATGCAGAATTTCATGATTCAGTGTTTCTATAATAAATTATTCATAAAAAGAAAAGCAAAAAAAAAACCCCAAACTACCATAGCTAGATCAATATCTGATTAAAATTAGAGATTCCCCTATATCTGTCCAAGATAGAGAGCGACTTATAGAAGTTTCTTAGGACATTTAAGACTACTGCTGCCAGCAAAATGCATCAGGTCTAAAATGTTATGATTGCAGTGGCCACATTGCCAAAAATGGCAGCAAACAAATAGGAAAAGAAAGGCGCATAACTGGACAGGTGCCAGAGAAGACACTGCTGTGTTGGCTGTATAATTTACTGAAGTGAGGAAGTAGAAAATATATGTCATATGTACATGTATACAAATATTAAATGTGAAAATCAAATCTAGTGGAGTAAAGCCAAAGTAGTATGCACAGGACAAACCCCATTAATTTGCAAAACCAGACAAAGACAGGCAGTAACTGCAGTCTGATCAAGGCTTTCAGTCTTTTTTAGACACATTAGATATTCGTGTGTGTGTGTTACCACACACACAAATCCTGAGTGACAGAGAAAAAAGGATTTGCTCCAAGGGAAGAGGTCACTAGGACGAAAGGTAGAATCTTAAACACCAGCTAGACCAGATGTTTGTAAAGGAAGGCTACCGCTGTTCCTCCAAGATGTAGCGGCCTTTGTCTGCTGCACCTCCTCCAGAGTGTTTTGGCTTAACAGATGTTTATAGATTCAATATTTTATTAACACCCATCTATCTTAATCTCCTTGCTCCTGGTATACCCATGGAAGTCTGTTCTGCTATACACAAAGGGATAAGAGATGAAATCTTAGTTTCTGTGCAGGAAATACAAAATTCCCAATGATTCAGCAACATGTTTTACCATACTCAGAAACACAAATACAGGCAAGATTCAGAGAATTCATGTAGGAAGCTCCTGGAAAAGCCTTCCACTCCCCCATATCGCAACTAGTCAGTGAGGAGTTTCAACAACAGTAGACTCACTCTCCTATGCAACTAGACTATATTTGACATTTCTGCCAGTGGTGACTGCCACTGCATTGGCACTGCTGCAAATGAAATCACAGGTTAATACAGTATTATCAGATTAACAGAATATATTTCTGTGCAAGATACACAGAACTGCAGAACAGGATGTTAATCAGGCATTCTTGAAATCCTCATCCAGCAACGACAACCTTATACTACTCATTTCGTAATCCAACTATAACCAGTATAAACATCACTAGATGTGCTAAGATCACAGTAATTTTCTCATCCTAGAACCCTGGCTCACAAACACAGTGCAATATGTGTAAGGATATTTCTCTAAAAGACTTGAATACATTGACTTCCTTTTTCTTTTCTCTAAAAAAACTTGCAACAGTAGGCCATAAAATACAATTGCTATTCTGCAGAGCTCCTACAACAAGTTCCATTTTAAAATCCAACACTGCTTTTAAAACAAGAACATTCTTATCGCACAGTTTTAGATCAATCATGAAAAACATGTAAGACAAGCAGTACTTGTTGAAAACACAAACCATGAAAGACTTTTTCAAAACATACTTGCAGGTATTGAAGTACTTAACAATACGCAAGGCAAAATTTATAGTCAGTCCCACTAATCTTGACCCTGTTTCATTTTCTTGAATCAAAACCTAATTCTGCCTGATGAGTCACAGAAAACAGAGCTAAAATAAATTAAAATGGCATGCAGCTATTTGAAAATATGAAAATATAGGTACAAATTCTAGACTAGAAAGCCAACGGTGCTTCATACTTAACATGATGATACACAGAAAAGGCTAATAACTCCAAATTGCTAGTGAAAGTTTTCTTCATATGCATGCTGATTACTTAGCATTCCAGACATGCATAGAAAATATGAAACAGAAGACTTTGCTGTTTTAATACTCTATTCCTAAATGGAAACAAACATCCAAAAACGCAAGAAAAAAGTTTTAAAATGTAAATGTTATTTGCCACTTATTTTTCTGAAGTTTTAGTAAAATATACTGCATCACTCAGTTATTAATTTTATTTCAGCCAAATGTAGTTTTCAGCATCTGACTATGTTTCACAAAATGTCAAGTAAATGAAGGTAATATAGAGGACTTTTTGTCAGTGCTTTAGGTAGTTGTTAGACTTCAGTAGCCTTTAGAGACCATTAAGTACCCTTTGGCTAATTGGCCAATGGTAGATTAATCCTCTTTTTATTCTAGCAGCACTATTTTAACACCCTTTGCACTCTGTCAGTGTAGTATCTGAATGACAAAATAATATTGTGCATGAATAATAAGCAGAAAAGTTAAATTAACATTTCATGTTTCACATGTCATACCTTTGTGTCAGCGGAAAAAAACCCTCTTTTAAAGCCACTGACATTCAACTTCTTTAAACAATCTCATGTTGACATCTTATTGAGGTGAATCTTCCTAATTACTGCTAATTGCCTATCAAGAAAAAAAAACCTTCCTTGAAGTGCAATTGTCTAGTATAGATGAACATAGCTCCAGTGTGCATAGTAAAGACAGGCATGGCACTTGAGGTGTGCTACATTATTATGAGGTCATACTAAATATGGTTTGCAATGAACAAAGCAGCTTTTAAGAATGTTTAAGGCACTGAAAATGTCAATCTCTCATGAAGTGTTTAAATTAGTTCCCAGCAGAGAAATACAGATATCAGCATGCAGATAAGAGGCATATTTCTCTTCTCAGGTATTTTAGTAAAGGAAAAAGTTGTCCTCTTGATAATGTCACTGTAACACAAGCAGGGTTCAACAGATCGATGAAAGTAAAGTGGCCATTTCACGTATGCCAAATATAAACTCACCTATTCTTGGGATTACAGGTGTTTTCACCACCAAATGAAAACCCTTATCAAAGACTGAATCTCTTTGCAATCATGCGCTAGTACTGACAAATCTCTGTGATTCTAAAAAGCTATTAGCTGTACAAAATGTCATAAACAAATGGTTTACTTGTAATGTTAAAGCAGGTATTTTGTACCCAAATGGTATATATAAAAATTAAAAAAAATATTCTACAACTTTAAAAAACTTAGTATTACCACATTTGATCTGCTTAAGACATTTTATGAAACGACAAAAATAATAATAATTGGAGCTAGTGCAGATAGGTTCATTTTATTTTCTTTGTTTCTTTTTGTGAATGACAGATCAAGACCAAAGCACATACATTTATTCCAGAGAAACATACAGACACATTCGTATAAGCAGATAAGAGTAATACGATCATCTGCTTTAATAAACAACAGAGAGTCCTGAGTAGCAACTCAATTTTAGCCTGCGTTCTCTATCAGTTTCATTTTACATCTCCCTGTGAGTAACTACTGCTGTATCCTATACCTAATTTTTATATTTATTAAGAACTCCATCTTGCTTTCAGGTTAAAGCAGATGCAGTACTCTTCTCTCCTTCCAAATATAATAACTTCTAGCTATGTATGCAATACTACTTACGGACATTTTTTCATTTTGATCAATTTTATGATCCTAACTATATAATTTTTAATGTTGAAATGTGACGTTGCACACTGGTAGAATATGTTACAATTGCACAGGACCTTGCCTAAAGTCTTTAACTGTTCCACATAATGAATTACATAACTTAAAAAATATATAGCTGTTCCTTATAAAGAAAAATATTTGTAATTGAAGTATTTTCTAAACCATATTCTATAATCTAAGTTTACCTTACTAGAACTACTTCTATGTAGATACAACATCGCATATTAAATTTTTGGTCAGCTGTGTTCCAAATCTAAATATAACATCAAATACTTCACCACACTTTGTCCTATTTAAAAGCATTTCAACGGTAGAGTAAGTAGTGAAGCTGTGGCTGAAGGAGAAAAACAGGTGTTTCAGGTGCCCATCATTACTAGTTAAGCAAATACAAGTTGACGTGGATATTCCAACAATTAGGTACTGGTATTTACAACCCAAGATTTCCATTTGATGCATAAATGCTGCTGCAAAATTTCCACACCTTTGTAGTGACTAGAAAATAAGACATGGAATCCATGCAAACTTTTATACTTAGGACCAGGTTTTACTGCAAGATATTTTGGAGGGTTACAGAGTATTTATCTGATTTTCACCAAACATGACAGTTGGGGCAAACTCATAAAGCTAGAAATTTGAATTTTTCATCTAGGGTCAGGGATAGTGCTTGCCATATTCCCCCTGCTTAATCTTAATACAAGCACTGCAAATGAACTACTTGCATGAGAGCCAGTCAGGGAATTTCACAATCCCTACAACTCATTACGAATTTAACAGCAGCAATACTAAGTATTCATATGTTTCAGATAACACATACAAATATGCTGCACTAAAACTCATTGGGGGAAAAAATTAATAATGCTTCCATCTGTTTTCCGTATAGCTCACATAAAATAGAGAGAAACCAAAATGAAAATACTATTTTAAAGACTGTTTTTAAACTTTCTTTTTATTTATGTGCTTATTTACAAAAGCATACAGCTTTGTATCTTTAAAAGATAGAATTATTTTAAAAGAAAATATAAATAAGAAAGAAACAAAACAGTTGAAAGAATGGTGAAATATTAATTTAACCTCTCCCCATTTCCATCTGTTTTAGAAAGTGAACCATTTTCTACTGAAATACTTCTGCATCTGAAATATAAGAGGGTGGGAACCCTGTGCTTGTAGGGAAAACTGCTCCATCTCCCATACTCTGCCCTTATCACTATGCATTAAAGGTTTTAAACAGTTAAAGACTATTTTCTGCCAACTTACAGAAAGCATTTGATGTGATATGGATATTTTGAGATAAAAATTTCCTAAAATAAGTGTATAAATGAGCTATTCTCCAAGGTAGGTTACAGTATTCGAGGAAAAAAAACAACAACAACAACTATAAAGATAGCTGCGGATTTAAATTTATGCGACTATTTAAACATGCCATTTATAACCACATTAGCGATCAATAAAGGATTAGTAAATGTCTTTGGAAGCTTTTTTGATTATTTTTTTTCAGACAGTCAATTATGTAAAAGCAAAGCATTTTACATGTAGATTCAATTAACAAATTTATTTACTGGAAAAATTCAGTTTTCTCACTGATTAAAAATACAGATACACAATGAAGAGATGCAAAAAAAAAATCTGAAACTTTTCTAGTAATATAAAGGCAATACTGTATAGACATTAATGTATAGCATGTTGGTTTTCTACTCAAGAAAAGAAAAGCATATTGCTAGGCATTTCTAAGGACTATGAGGAAGCTGATGCTACACATTGTGGGGGAGATGTGAAGGCAAGGGGTATTATTCAAAATCGTGAATTGCCTTAAAAATTACTTCTAAATGTATTGCATTTAAATTAAAATGGTAATTTATCCCTGGTTTCTTCTAAATGAACCCCAACAGTCTTATCTTTAATTTGTAATTTATGTTATCATTGGAACGCCTGCTAAAACTACAGGCATAAATGAACAGTTTAAGGTAAAGTGTTCCTTACATCACGTATTAAATAACTGAAGAGACTGCCATAAGAAGAAGCCATGTTTTCAGGATAATAGGTAAAATGAAACACACTTTCCCTTTATCGTGATTATGATAAATGTTATGACTCATTTGGGCAATTATTTCTTTTCAAATAAATGAACAATTTAAAGACAACATTGCAACTGTGCCTTTGATTCAAAGTCCCAGCTTGAAGAAGATCTACAGCTGCTATTTCTTTGTATTTACCTCATTTTGCTTTGTTTGCTTCACTGAAATAAGAGCACAGAAGTCTCCTCAACATCACACTGTGATGCACACAGAGCGTCACAGGACCTCTGAATCTCTGAGTGAGCTGAAAACTACATACAGGCAGACCAGTCAAGCCAGTGCCTATGGATCTCATGAGACATTTTACGGCTTGTGATACTGTATGACTATAGAGTCCCCATTACTGAGAAACTGAAGAAGTTCTTGTCATATTAGGTATCAAAGATATCCAGAGCAATACAAAACAAACCTGAACACAATACTCACAATCTCAACAGTCCATGATTATCTCATTATTGCCAATGTCATTACTGTCAGCTGTCACTGACACTTAAGCAGAACAAATTAGATGGTGCAGAACATTAGCAAGAAGAACTAACATTCTTTTGTCTTCTCTAACAGGGGGTGTAGGAGGTGCAGGCAGTTCAAGCATACAAATGTGGCTTCAAAAACTCAAAAATTCTTCCCTTCAGGCTAATAGTTGGTTATTAGTATCTAACTTCAATAGAGATCCCAAAGAATACTTATTGTGAGCCAGTATTCATTGTCTGCAACAACTAGGGAACAAAACAATCACAAGGAAACAATACTGTAGAAAAGCAATCAGGCATATAATCCAGATATCTTTTTTTTTTGTTTGTTTGTTTCAAAAGTCATCTTAGTTGTAACACTTTCATTTTCTACTGCTGTTGAAGATGTCTTAGTTCCTTGCTCCTAGTCCATTATGCCCAGAAAGATGAAAAAATACCAAACGCATCCTGCATTTTCCTTGGTATAGTTAAAAGAGAACCTGTGCTCTTCTGGTTTGCACTCTTGGCTATGAATATGTCTCCGAAGTGAAATGGAGGAGGAGCTGACCATGAGCTTTTTCCACAGAGCATTAAACTAAACAAAGAAAACTCAGTGCGCAATAACTAGAAAGTCAAACACACAAAACTGGTGCTTTGCAGAAGACCTGACAATGAGTGAAGAAGAATAACATTCTTAAGTCTGGAGGAGCTCAAAGGAACTTGAGGACCTGGAATTCATAGAATCATAGAATGGCTTGCGCCAAAATGGATCTTAAAGATCTGGTTCCAACCCCCTGACACTGTTCAAAATCTTCAATACCTAAAAAATATTTTGTCCGTCTTACGTACTTGGACAAGAGGACAAAAAAGTACTACAACAAGAAGAGTGATGTGGCAAATATGTCAAATACAGCAGTTGCGCATGGTAGTGCAAACAGACTATTCCTAAAGTTTCTGGCCTATCTACTAAGATTCCATAGCAACCTTATGCAATTCTTCAGGTCCCTCAAATTGAGAGCATTTACCTTACATCTAAATCCTTTTTGAAAATTCAGATCTATTTCCTTATGCCTTATCTTAAAAGAAATAGAAGCACAAACAGACCATCAGCCTTTCAAAGTAAAATAATCTTTTCACATTGGAAGGTGTCATTTGTAAATTTCATTAAATACTTTCCTTTAATTTCTTCTCACAGGTGACATCTGTAACACTTCTCAGAATTCTTGCTGATTTCCTCCAAAACATATATTTTATGTTTCGTACCCAAAGCAAGAATCAGCGTCTCATGGAGAACACTGTAAGAAGCAAAATAAGTGTCCTCTGTGAAATTTTGTGTGAAAAAAGTAATGCCTGACAAGACAGAAATCCTTCTATGATGATTGATAAGTGGATTTTACAAGCAGGTAGCCTTCGTGCCATGAAATACCACCTACATATTCCTTAGAAAAGGAATTTATTTGTGTTTGGCAGCCTGTGGACTTCTGTAACATAAACATTAACTCAAATCCACATACAAATCTAAAGCAACCAAAACAAAAACAAAGTAAAACAAAAAACTCTGCAATTTTGGCATCTTCCACCACTCATGAATTTGCAACTCACAAATTTGTCAGTCTTTTGAGAAAGCTACATTCATTATCCATACAAAATAACAACTGTTTTTTAAAAACTGAAAGTTCTAGAAAATTGTCGAAACATTCTAATGTTTAAAATTGAAAATTCATGGCAAATATAACAGTTATTTTTTTCCTTTTTGGACAAATTTCAAATTAATGTTGCTATAACTAATCTATAAACAGAAAACAGAAAATGTTTTTAATGTTTTTATGTGCCTTTTTTTTTTTTTTTTAATGTCATCAATGAGAAGGTACAATGTCCAGTTTGCAGTCTACAGGGAACATGCAGCTGAAACAGTGTATTTAAAAAAATGTCTCAAAAAAGTTGGTCACATTTGAGCCTTTACACACAGGCACACGGAAGCCTGCTTTTTTATTATTTACAGCAATTTTTGTTATTTTCTATGACAGATGCTTTTTCTACTAACAAAAATGGTCAGCCTTGTTCAATCATTATTTATAAGGGAACAAAACCTGCAAACATCAGTATTTTGTCAGAAATGGTCATATTCTTTGTGATAATTCTTGCTTTCTGTCATCTTAATGTCAAACATATTATATCCCTAACTGCAAATTGATGCTATAAATGTAAAATAATTCAGAGAATTAGAGAATATAATCAGAGTATTAGAGTTTTCTAGTAGGAAGCTTACAGGAAATGTTTCCTTTTTTTTTTTTTTTTTTCCCCCCCAAACAGAGCAGAAATTATTGATTTGCAATATTTAGATCACTTTTACTAACTTACCTAAACACAACAGTATGACTACATTGTACAGGATGTTTATAGTGATAATCACAGTTTTTCAACATTTGATATAAAACACAGACATTGTTTTGATAAATATCACTTTGCCTGACCTAGAAGATAGGATGAAGGAGTAAGAGAGTCACGTCCAATTCCTCATAGATTCTCAGCTTGGATCCCTGTTTTTGCACAGTTTACCTTATGAACATGATCCGAGTGACATTTCACAAATTCCTGGATAAATGTTGCTACACTCTGCCAGCAGAGAGACAGGCTGTGTCATGCACAGATCAATAATAGCACTGTATTTCATCAGTCTCAAAATCAAAAGTGCTTCATCTGGCAAAAGCCATGGCCCTTGAGGATCTGACATATATAAACTGAACACTCTCCACGAGATGTCTACTACAAAAGCTGCCAGTGTAAAGACAAGTCAGCGAGTATATGTAAATAAGAAAATACATATTTGTATATATAAAGAAGTTTTAAACTCATTTTTATGAAAAGTAAGTACAAATATCACAAAGAAGCTGCTGAATAATGGAAATGAGACTTTGAAATTTCAAAAAAATTTTTTTTTCTTCTTGAGAGAAGAGTAAGAACAGCTAGGACTGCCCAATAGTCATATCCTTTTTAGGGATTTACAATAGGACACAAAATTTTGAAGTGTATATAGTAGAGTGTACTATACTGTAGTACAAGAAATATACCCTATAGTCAAGTTATAGATTTCTCACAAAAATTATCTTCATTAAAAAAAAAAAAAAAAGACAATTTTTACCTCTTCTTCAGGGAATGTACTCAAAGTAAAGTAAATAATTATATATTTCCTGTTGTTTCAAGCCTCAATACAAACTATCTTGAAGAAATTAAACAAGTGTATGTTTCCTACTACTTAGCTTTCCTCATGATTATCTTAATCTCATTTGCCAATAAGAAGCTTGCAAAATTTACAGCTTTAAGTAAGTGCAGCACCTGTATATTTTTAACAAATTACTTTATTATTATGCCTTGCCCTTGCATGTTTCTCATAGTAAACTTAGTTTCATTTTCTTTTTTTCTGCCAAAGCATCTACTTCCCACAAAATACAGTTTGAAAAATAAGTATTTGATCTTTTGGAAGCCAAGCCTAAAGCAAAGATGGTCATTCAAAACTGTTAATTTATGTTCCAAATTAGAATGAAAAGTAGTTTCACTACTGCCTCACTAAAAAGCTGTTTCATTTTTCAATACAACATATGAACAGAAGAAATATTTAAAAAATGGTTATTTAATTTTCTATCTTCAGTTTTTTTCTTACTAAGTGCTACCTAAATTAAATACTATGAGAGACATGGACATGCCAGAGAAGTCCAATGAAAGAGGACAAATAGAATTAAGAGACAAAAGCATATCTCTTGCAAGGAAGAACTGGTAGTACTGGGATTGTCTAGCATAGAGAAGAGTAGGCTTGGGGCAACATCATGGATGTACCCAAATATCTGAGGGTTGAAAGAAGACAGAACCAGGCAATTCCTATTAGTGCTTGATAACAGGATAAAGGACAACAAATATATGCTGAGTCTGGAGATTCTTTTGAATATCAGGAAACACTTATTTTCCTCTGAGGGCAACAGAATTCTGGCAGTAGTTGCCCAGAGTGACTACAGAGTCTCCTTCTTGGAGATCTTCAAAAGCCAGCTAGCTATGGTCATAGGCGCTCTGCTCTGGATGTCCTCAACTGAGCAAAGATTGAAGCAAACCACCTCCAGATTTTCCCTCTGACCTCACACATTAGCTGATTCTTTGAAAGAGCTTTACTTTTTCTCTCAGATAGTATTCTGTCAATCTACAAGGCTGTACCAGAACCCATATAAGCTTAAATGATGAATGCACTGCATCAGAAACACAGTTTTTACTTACCTTTTTATTTCTTTTGCTAACAACTCTTTTTCCGATTTTATAGTAATTTCCTATTGTATGTACCCACTATATCCTCTTTCTCAAGCACAGGAATGCTTACTTCTAATAATGGACATACTGGTTTATACAAGTGGGGAGAAAGAAACCTTTTTCTCTTGATGCCACTGAACCACTTTATTCACAGCTGAAACACATATGTGTAGGGAGGATGAGACACTTTCTTCATACTGTTGAAGTTGGCCAGACAATTCATCCAGCATTTGTTCCTCTCCATCTTTCCAGGTCATTATTGCCAGTCAGTTGGCATATTACGATGATGAACTCTGTACAAATGCCTGCCCAATGGATTCTCTGCAGTTGATGCTGTCTGGATTTTGGAATAACTGATCACCGTTCAGATCAGTGTTATACATCACCTCCAGCAGAGCAAATTTCCTCAGAAACTGGATACCTCTCTCCTTGATGGTCCAGTTACCTGGCTACATGTAATATCCTCCCTGTAGGAATAACCTTCCTTCACAGCTGACAGGAGTCTCATCCAGAGGGGGAGAGCTTTGTTTATTTTTTTGGGATTGCTTTGTGAATGCTCCTTTCCCTAGAGAGGGATCCCAAACTGCCTGACTTCCATGCCCACTAATTTAGGTTACTGGCTCTATTATCCCAGAATCAAAGCAGCCAGATGACAGTGTTCTTGCCTGGACGATGGTTGAAGCCTTTCCATATATCTCATAGCTCGGCAAAGGGCAGGCATCAGGTGGTTACTGGCTCATTTACAACCTCTGACTCTTCCTCTAATTCTTGTGATGGCTTTGGTATGGAGTAGACCTCCTCACCTTCTCTCAGAGGCTGGGTTACATCCAGAAGCACTTTTTTCCTTTTGAGGGTGCAGAACAGTCTTGAATAGTGCTTGACAGATGCAGGCCAGACTCAGTACAGTGCAGCAAGCTCTTGGGAATTGCCAGTATTAGGGCATATCTTTTTAAAACATTCTGCCAGCTTTTTAGGATTCTGTGCTTGTCCAGGGATAAGTTCCAGACATTTTAAAGGCGATAATCATGATACATAGCCACCAATATCCTCCCACCTGTCTTGCCACCCACAACTACTCTGCCTCAGGATAGATCTCTCAGTTGTATTTCTGAATAGTTTTTTAACCATAAATAAACTGGAAACATATGCAGAAGATCATTCTGCATAAAGCAGAAACATAAAGCAATAAAATCATTCCAGTTTGACTATACCAGGTACATGAGTGTACTTCTTAAGAATTTCTAAAGTAAGGATCCTAAAGTGCAAGAATGATGGCACTACTGAGTACAAATACCAAACTAAATCCATGATCAGTATAATGTGACCACATGCAAACACATGTACAACAGGAAGAGAGAAATGATAATACTGATAATTATATGTGTTTGAATATATATATATACACACACAAAACAAGTGATGCACAATGCAAATACTCACCACTCACTGACTGATATCTAGCCAGTCCCCAAGCAGCAGATGCCCCCTGTGGCCAACTCTCCCAGTTTATAGTTCAGCATGACACCACATAGTATGGAATATCCCTTTGGCCAATTTAGGTCAGCAATCCATGTTCTGTCCCCTTTCAGTTCCTTGTGCTCCCCCAGCTGCCCAACAGGCAGGGTAGTACAAGAAGCTGAAATGTGCTTGGCTGTACTGCTCCAGCACTACTCATCAAAAACAAAAACAGTGGTGTGTTATTATCATTGTTTTTCGCCTAAAGCCAAAACATTGCATCACACCAAACACTGAAGAGAATCAACTCTGTCCCAACTGAAACAAGGAGATACTTCTTCATGGTTTCAATTAGACCCTTATAAAACATTGGTTTGTTTTTTCTTAAATTTATTATCCATGTTTACATCCCTGCAATTAAACGCATCCTGTGTTTCATCACAAAATTTCTGTTGTGCTCTATGAAGTACACGTACTTCTCCCATAAGTTCTTCAAATAACTAACTATTAATTGTTAAGTTAAAAACATACATTAATTTCTACACTTTTCAGGAACTCAGCTCACATCATTAAACATATCCTCTCTCTGTGTGTCTCAATCATTCTCATGCTTGTTACAGAACAGACTTTTTTTCTTTCCTGTGAGGCTTCCTACTGCTAAACTCAAGCAGTTGTTTTCACTCCAGTTCTTCTATAGATTGATTGTCCAATATCACTGCAGTTCTCTGACACCAGATATATATTGTGTACTTTATATTATTTCTTAATTACAATAATCTTCACAATATGCTTACATTTCAAAACTTCCTGAATTCATTACATTTCCTCAAATTTCATGTAGAAGCAACAAATTTTTGAATGAGGGGGAAACAGTGGAAGATATGTAGTGGCATAGAGATTTGAGGCCAATCTCATAAAATGGTGAGTTCTATGACAATTTTTGTTGTACATGTTTTCCAATGGCCATTTTCTGTTATGTAAAGACCATAAACCTTAGATTCAATATGATTCTATCTTTTTTCAGTCTTGTGTCTTGAATCTTTTCTCAGGATTCCCTTGGTTGATTAAAGAATCTACAGACAATTTTTTTCTTAGATATTGTAACTTGAATTACCATTTAATCTGCTCTTTGATAATCTTTAATTGCTCTCTGGGATTATATGTTTTCCAATCCTTTTGAAAAGTCTTCTTTAGATGGTCTTCTGTCAGTTCCACAACTTAGATTATGGTTATTGTTGCAAGCCCAACCAACAGGTTGGGCAGAGAATGGCTTAAAAGCTGCCCTGAGGAGAAGGACTTGGGGGTGATGTTCATGAAAGACTCAACTGAGCTGACAATGTACACTTGCAGCCCAGAAGGCCAACCATATCTTTGGTTGTATTAAGAGAAGTATGACCAGCAGGTTGAGGGAGGTGATCCTGCCCATCTACTCTGACCTTGTGAGACTCCACCCAGAGTACTGAGTCCAGTTCTCGGGCCCCCAGCACAAGAAGGACATTGAGCTGCTGGACCAGGTCCAGAGGAGGGCCACGAAGTTGATCAGAGGGCTGGAGCACCTCCCATATGAGGACAGGCTGACAGAGTTGTGGCTCTAAAGCCTGAAGAAAAGAAGGCTTCGGGAGGACCTTACAGCGGCCTTCCAGTACCTGAATGGGGCTACAGAAAAGCTGGTGAGGGATTTTTTATAAGGGCACGTAGTGAGATGATGAGGGAAAATGGCTTTATGCTGGAAGAAAATAGATTTAGATCAGATACTAGGAAGGCATTTGCTTGAGACATTTGAACAGGTTGCCCATAGAGGCTGTGGATGCTCCCTCCCTGGAAGCATTCAAGGCCAGGCTGGATGGGAATTTGAGCAACCTGGTCTAGAGGTGGGTGTCCCTGCCTATAGAGGGAGATGGGATCTAAACAATTTTAAAGGCCCTTTCCAATCCAAACCACTGTACAGTTCTGTGATTCTATGATACTAGAGTCAGACAGAGTACTCTATGAGCAAATCATTTCAAAGCCAAAGGAAATGTATTCTCTTTGCTCCTTTCATATGGAATCTATGAATTCAAGGTGTATATACCAGAAAACACGTTGTTGTTTTTCACAGTGGCATTGGGATTTCATGCTCAACTTATTTTCTACTCTCATTTTTCTTTAGAGTCCCTGGTTCCAAGGAGAAAGCCATTCCACTTGCTCAGCTTGAGCAATGTATTGGTTTTCATTACGATGTAATGATTTCCTTATTAAAAAATCTGTGAGGTCATAATGATATATACTTCTCAGGCAGTGTCTGGTGGATGATTGAAATTTTACAACTGCTATCAATGACTCAAGATATCCTCCTGCACTTGTTTGGATTTTTCACGTTGTCACATATTACAAAAAATTATTGAAAGATTTTACCTCTAAAACAGAGAGCAAACAGATTGTCATAAATATAATAGTATATCCAAAAGGAATGGATGCATAAGGTGTAAACCATTATCTCAAGGAAAAAAAATAATGTTATCATTCATGTGAGGGAGCAACTGAAAAATTAATTTCATGGTATGTGAGATTCCAAACCAGAGAAAATGATTAAGTACTACCTATACATGCCAATTTAACCTTAAGATATGAACTGATATAAACATTAAAAGATATAAAGACATATAAAGATATAAACATTAAGTCTGTGCTCCTTTCTACATTAAGTCTACGCTGTGTACCACGTGATAGTATTTAACTTCAATCCATATCCTATATGAAACATGGTTAAGATCACTAAAGAAAATTAATTGCTTTGGCAGAGGGACACACAATATAAAAATCTTACAAGCATATCCATTTATTTACTTTCAGTTCCTACAGCCATTTTCATAATCCAATGGTCATTCTCCCTCAACTCATTAGGAAATCCATCTTTTCACATCAGGAATAAAAGTGTATCTTCATGATTACATAGATTTACCCTTGCTAACCATACTGAGCACCCTATTTTACCAACCTTATGCTCCCTATCTGCCCAGCAACAGAAATTTATTTGACTATGTCAGGAAAAAAGGAATAGAAAAGAGGATGGTATTAGAACAGAGAATAATCATTAACATGGTCATTTAACATTCACAATATAAAGATCTGCAGAAGTATTCTCCCAAATTCTTATGACTTCTGAAAATTTTTCATAAGAATACAATCAGGAAAATGTTTACCTAGACCAGAAATGAGAGAAAGGATCAATTATTAGGTAGAAATCTCTCATGAAACAGACAATTATATATAACTACAGATTCAGACTTCCATGGTTGCATATATGGCTGATAAAAACCAAGGCATCTATTTCTTGCCTTTTAGTAGCACCCATAGAACGGTCTAGTGTATCAGAATACTAAACATGCAATATTTTTAAAAAATGCAGCTTATCCTTTAAAGTAATTCTTATTCTCTAATTTCAAAATGCAATGGAACACTGAGGAACAAGGAATTGATAGTGAGATCATATCCTGAGTGTGGTGGTCAATGGCTCAAAGTTCAGATGGAAATCAGTGACAACTGGTTTCTCTCAGGGGTCTGTATTGGACCAATGTTCTTCAATATCTTCATCAATGACATCAACAGTGGAACTGAATGCACTCTCAGCAAGTTTAAGGATGACCCCAAGCTGTGAGATGAAGTCAACACACTTGAAGGACAGGATGCCATTCATAGAGACCTAGTGAGGCTGAGTAGTGAGCCCACAAGAACCTCACAAGGATCAGCAAGTTCAAATGCAAGGTCTCACACCTGGGTCATGGCAATCTCCAGCATCAATACCAAGTAGAGAACAAAAGGATTGAACACAGCCCTGCCAAAAAGAACCTGGGAGTACTGGTGGATACCAAGCTGGACGTGAGCCAGCAATGTGCCCTTGTAGCCCAGAAAGCCAACCATATTCTGGGCAGCACCAAAAGAAGTGAGGGTCAAGGGAGGTGATCCTGCCCCTCCACTCTGCACTGGTGAGACCTCCACCAGAGTACTGCATACAGATGTGAAGTCCTCAGCACAGGAGAGATGTGGAGCTGTTAGAGTGCATCCAGAGGAGGGCAACAAAAATGATTCAAGGAATGAAACACCTCCCCTGTGAGGACAGGCTGGGAGAGCTGGGGCTGTTCAGCCTGGAAAAGAGAAGGCTCTGAGGAGACCTGGGAGCAGCCTTTCAGTATCTAAAGGTGGTCTATAAGAACAAAGGGGACAGACACTTTAGCAGGGTCTGTTGTGATAGGACAAGTGGAAATGGTTTCACACTAAAAGAAAGGAGATTTAAACTGGACATATGGAAGAAGTTTTTACAATAAGGGTGGTGAGTCACTGGAAGAAAGTTGACGAGAAATGTGGTGGATCAGCCGTCCCTAGAGACATTCAATATCAGACTGGACAGGGATGTAAGCTGATCCGGCTGTAGGTGTCCCTGTTCACTGCAGAGTTGGATGACCTTTAAGGGTCCCTTCCAACTGGAATGTCTATGATTCCATGATTTCACCATGGAGAGATGTTGATTCAAGACTAGAGCTGAAAAAAATATATTTTTACCACAGTATGTATTCCAACTTTGGAGATCTTGAAATTTCATAGAATTCTTGGGAAATAACAAATCATTAAAGTGATTAGTAAGTAAAATTCCTCGTTAATATTGGCTGCTAATAATAATTAATAATTTATGGGGGAATCCAATGAACAAATCTAACTTGTAACCCAAATTGTTTTTTCCCATAACAATCTGCAAGAGTACCAGGGCTTAAATGTAATCTCTCTACAAATCATTTCCATATCAGTGTTGGGTTTTTTGTTTGTTTGTTTGTATTTTGTTTTTATGAGAATTCATAATATATAAATATTATCGGACAAAAACCATATGCAATCCACAGAACTTCATATAACAGAGCAAGTTTGAGAACTGAATCCAGCTCAGCTGTCAGCTTTAATTGCCTGAGCAGATCACACTGAATTCAGAGAAGATATTTTTATAATGAATACCTAGTACACTTTCAATAAGGAACCCCAGAATAGTTGCGGTTTTCCATTGACTTCTCATTGCAAATAAAGAAGAAAACTTTATATCTTATTACAAAAAAAAAAAAAAAAAAAAAAAAAAGATTTGTTAGAAATTTGTTCTCTTTTTTTCTAAAGTTGAAAACATAGGCAATTGACTTCACTAGAGTTGAAGTAAAAAAAAGAATACTTTTAGGAACACAAGAAGATGAACATCTTAAAAACTGTGAAACATTCAAAATAATTTTGATACTAAGTGCTCTATTAGATACATGCTATCTATAAAGCTCAACAGTAAAAGGGTGGAAATCCTGATGTTAATGTTACGAGAAGTTGTCAAGAACAAGAGTTGTCCTAAAACGTACAAAATGCAGCAAACTGTAGGAATAAGCACTGGGGGTCTTAACATTTTAGTATTACTTAAAAGAAGAACTTAGTAACAAAGGGAGGACAAAAACAAATCTCATGAAATTCTATTAGCTGAACTTTACTAGGTGTGCTACTCAGGAAAATTTGTGGATAAAAAAAATGCAAATGCAGTTCCATTTTTTTGTCTAATAATTACATAGACTTCACAAGGAAAGGCTGATCAAATCACATGAAGGTGAAGAAAATTAAGATATGTATCACTTTAAATCAATAAAGTAAAAATTACAATATCTCTTCTAGTGGTTATTGTAATATTCAGAAAAGTATATGCTACCATATTATACTATCAGATATAAATAGATTAGATGGGGTAGCAGATATGTATACTATCTATCTTTGTAACATGGCAAGAACATGCTAATCCTTGTGATACAGATTTGTTCTTTTATTATGGAAACGTGATTTTTAGAGTTTCTATATGCTACGGTAAATACATATTGATTTTAAGTAAATCCCAAGAACTTCTTGTAGTTTCCACAATTTCTTTTTGCAGTATGTTCTTCTAGAATTTGCCTATCTCTAAGTTATTTCATTTTGACAGCAATATAACTTTCATAGTTCCAGTTCATGCCAACTGTTCTCTTTAATTTATGAATGAGACACATTTCCTACGTGCAATGTACTTCGACTGTTATTCATCAATAATTCAAAAGGTTTATTGTAATTTTTCTTCAGAGATCAATAGAAATGTAAAAGGTATTTTGCTTAATTTTGTTTTGTAATGAAAGCACAGTTTCATGATAAATATATTTCAGAGGTAGTTCTTTAAAGGAACTAACCTGAAAATACTCCACATTTTCAATGCAACAAATAACAAAAATATTTCTTGGTGTACACATATTTTAAAACTGCAGCCACACTCACGTTTAGCTTTTGAAAATTTTTCATTTCATTTCTAAGTCAACTTCCCTGATAGAGAAGAACTTTGAGAACTGTTTCATACCAATGGCAATCAGTAGTTTATCAGAAGAAAAGTAATACAGAGAATTCTCCACTTAACAACTGAAAATCTGAACAAATATATTTAACTAGCCAATCACAGAATCATAGAATCACAGAACACCATGAGTTGGAAGGGATCCACAAGGATCATCAAGTTCGCCATTTTTCATTCCCAGCAGAAATTTGGACTAGGAATTGGAAGAAATAAATTCTAACCTCACAGAATCACAGAGGATTATAGATCTGACATTCTAGCCTGATTTTCAATTTATTAGGCTCAGAAAAACTCTAACAAATCTTAATGTCATTCTTAATTTATTATGTATGTGTCTTTTCTGCGTACTCAATTCTAAGCCTTCAAAAACGATGTGTTAGGTCCAGACCTTGAATCTAAATTCTTCAAATTAAAGTCTGACATACATAACAGATATTTTTCATCTACCTATAGGCAGTGTTGTTTAAATCTGGAACATCTAGTGAGACCAGAAAGAGTGGCTTTCTCTTAAGAATATATAGATTGGGATTTGTTTTGAGTTTTGAATTGCTTTCCATTAGTGAAATTTCTCCTACACATTCAAGCAAAAATGATAAGAGCATTATGGCCATAGAATAGAAAAAAAAAACAAAACATAGCATTTATATATTTACAGACAACAGAAAGTATAGGCAATATATCCTGCTTTATCACAGCAGTCAGGAAGGGATAATCTGTCTGATTCTACAGAAGCAAAGGAGGGAGAAATCACTTTTCTCCCGACATTTTTGGGAATCAGTTCTTTCTAAAATCAGCTTCATAGGGTTCTTTGACCACTTCATTGCAGTCAGGGCCAAAATTGGATGGCTGTGATGTGATTTTACACTGAGGTTTAACAAAGCTATTATGTAAGTATATTTAATTTTTTCATTCTTATTTCTACAATACTGTAGAAGTATACACGCCCTGTAAGTACGGAAACAGACTGAACAAGACAGAAAAAAACCCTGAATTTTTTATTTGTTTATTTTTAGACTTTTACAATATGAAGTCATAAGGGCAGGACTACCAGTAGTTTTATGTAGTTTTATTTTTAACGAATTTTCAGTGTAATAGCAAGCCGGATTTGCGACATATACTACTGCTGTCACTGTAAACTCCTACACAGCTTATCTGAAAAAGTTACCATTTACTTAAAAAGTTCAAAATTATAAAATTTTCTAAAAATTTTATAAATTTGTATCATTTGGATATTCTGGATGTACAAATACTATTACCCAATGCACATGCAAAGTAACTTTTTAAGCCACTGGAAGAAAAGAAATCACTAAACTCAGAAATAAATGACAATGAATACATAAACTTTCCTCTGAATTTAAGAGCGAGGAAGTTCCAAAAGCAGTTTAGACTTACTAATATATATATATTTAAATTAGCTTGTACTTTCAAACATATTCCTAAAATATAGAAATTCCTAAAATTTAAGGAAAATACAGACATGCAAAAGTTGCTAGAGAAACAAGTAACAAATGTAAAGAGTGAAAATCTATTTATGAAAACTAAATTGGAAGTGAGATCTTTATGTAAACAGTAGTTAAGTCAGTAATTTATCATATATCTAAATTCATCACCAATTTCTTTTTGTTTCAGTATAATTGAATAATGCTTAATTGGTATTTACTCATATTTGAATACCAAAAGAAGATTGAAGCTACAGTGCTGAATTCTGAGCTGTTCTATGACAAACTGTGCAGTAAACAATACTCAAGAGAATACACAGAGACACAAAAATACTTTAAAAATAAAAATGCTTTTTCTAGTCCTTTTCTCCTTTTCATGATTATATCTATCTGTGCTTGAGATAATCCACCAGATCAACGTGTCTTAAAAGCAAAAAATTGCATTAAAAAGGCTAGGTAAGAACTTGGGAGAAAGATATGTCCCCTCAAAATTCGAAGAAGGCAGAAAATTCGATGGCCAAAATAAATTTTGGAGAGATTTTTATAATGCTTTCACAAAAAATCTCTTGGCTGAGCTGCAGCTAACATGTACAGATGTTTCTAAAATACAAAATCAATGAAGTTGCATATCCACTAGAATGCATCTGAAAAACTTTACTTAAATCTTGACTTTGTCTTCTCCAAAGGACCTGTCAGCAGGTGACTAGTTGACTCATTCCTGTCCTTCAAGATCCAGGTTTCCTAATGAAGCAGTCTTATACAGGCACTTTGCAAATGTCTTATGGTATTCCATTAAGGAATGTGTATTTTCTGTGTCATCTAAGAAAGCCAGAACTGATGCAAAAGATCCTATGGTACTTTTCAGCAAAGACCTGCAAGAGGGTGGAACATCAGTAACATAAGCAGTAATGACAACCCATGTATGATCTTCCTTTTTTATTCAATACATTTAGTCTGACCTTTTGTGACAAAAGTGGTAATTACTGTATAAAATTAATTAGCACTACTCTGCTATAAGTAATAAATACAGAATCACAGAATCACAGAATCATAGAATAGCCACGGTTGGAAGGGACCTCAAGGATCATGAATCTTCAGCCCCCCTGCCACATGCAGGGCCACCAACCTCCCCATTTAATACTAAACCATTAAATACACTTAAAAAAAAATTAAAAAAAATCAGTCACTTCATGATAGAAGTGAATAAAGGGGGGAACAACTGTAATTGAAACGAAAAAATCCTGGATTTTTCCAACAATTCTTTTCTGATGCTCTACTAAGAAACTAAGGAAATGCTAAATCCCTTTGCTTCTACATTAAGTATCGGCTCCAGCTGTGATTTCTATATACTGATTGCAAAATGTAACTACTGTACTTCTGAACAGACGGTCTTAACTCAGTGTTGATGTGAATCCTCGGAGAATGCAAGCTTTGATTCTTACATGTGCAGACACTTGAAAGTCATTTTGCAGAAATATGCATAGAATTGCTTTTGCAGAAATAAAACAAAGCAAGAAGTTTACATTACTGCAGACTGTAAGGCTAAACCAAAAAAAAAAAACAAAAAAAAACCAACCTTGAAATTTAGTATTCCTAAGTCTAAGGAACAGAAAAACAGATGTAAACACGTATCTACGTGCAGATCTTCAAGAAAAAATACACAGAACGATATATGCACATATATTCAGAAAATCAACAGATGCCAGACAGCTCCTACTTTGTATCAACTGTAAAATGTCTCAGAATGAACATCTGGAACGTTTAAATCTCAAATCCAGAGCTGGTCTTCTAGCATTAGATTCCCAGGGGATTACAACGAAGAACTGAGTGCATGAACATCTGCCCTTGCCTCCTAATGGATTTATTTTCTTAGTTAAATACAGGTCACATGACATCTTGTTCAAGTCCATGATATCAGTTGCTAAAATGTTACAGTTACCTTAGCCAAGCATTGCCAGATCACCACTGATAAAAAATTACTCAAGATCAAGATTAATTATAGAACTTTATATGTGGATGATTGTTTGTTTGATTCTAAGTGTGTAAACATCCCCCTGAACCAAGAGATTGCCTAAATCTTTTACTTCTCAGTTTGTTCCCTTTTTATTCCTTCTGTCTGTGCAAGACAATTCCAGAATCTGAAGTCAAAAGGAGCACTGATAAGAAATAACAAAAACATTGCTCTAGGAAAACGTGTTTTTAAAAATATCATTTCCACTGCCACAACTTAAAACTTCCATGTAGTATTTCTTATGACACTAAAAAACCCTCACAAATATCTGCTTTACAGTCACTACATTTGTCTGAATCATGGTTCTCTCTCTAAAACATGCATGTACCCTGCAGTGACTGTGTAGGTTCTTTACCTCCATAATTTTCACTTGGCAAGTAGCCTAAGCCTCTGCTTTAAATTTCCCACTTGGTAGCACTAGTATGGCACCTGAAGAGTAATTAGTTATAAGAAAGGGAATTTGAATTGGTTGCTGAGAAGGAAAAAAAAAGTGCATGCATAATAAAGATTTTTTCTTGAGTACCTGCAACACCATCTATTTATTTTTGCTTAGAATGCACCACCCTTTAAATAGACCGTTGACTGATCTTTTCTTTCTTTTGAAACTTTCCAAAAGAACAAAGTTAAATAAAACTGGTTTCCAAAATTATACTATTTCACTTTGAGTCAGTCTTTTACATTACAGCTATACTTATCTTGGTGCAAATTCTGAATTTTTTTTTTTTTAACAGGTTTTTTATAATTGCCTTTCCCTTCCTTTCCTTTCCTTTTTTTTTTTTTTTAAATTTTATTTCCCACATTGCTCTCCCACAGACACCCAAGGGGTAGTCTTCCAGGAAGGCAAATGAAGAAGATGCCTGAGCAAGTAGAATACTCTACCTCAATTACATATATAACTCTGTGAAGTTTATACTGCCCATGAAACTTCACATTATTGTACTGTTTGCCAGACAGGCAGATCTCCATTGGTCCCAGTGACCTTCAAAACTATTTCTGAAGAAATCATTACATGTATACAGTTATGCAAAATGAGTAACATAAATGAGATTTCTCCTTCTCTAGAAATTAGCAGTTCCCCAGCACTAAGAAAGTGAAAAGTGCTGCTCCTGATACTGTTTCTGCCTTCTGTGCAAAGAGAGAAATGGAGAGAAGTTTGAGGGGGAGGGGATTTGATTTCTTTTTTAATGTCTGCCTCCTTCCAGCAAGTCCATCTGTTGTAGCACAATAATTCTGGAAGCAGGATGTGTGTGTGACCAACAGGAGACAATTACTGCAAAAGTGTTTGTTGATTCAGCTCTATAAAGGGCAGGCCAATCACTACAGTACAAGAAGAAAAGAATTCCAGCTGAGGTGCTGCATATAGATTAACACAAAATACATATATAAAAATGAGAATGGGGAAAAGGAATGATAGTATGGGAAAAGATTAACAAGAAATGAAGACTGAAGTAAAGAAGGAAACTGTAATTTTTGAGACTGTTAAACAAATAGTTTGTCAGTCTCCGTCTTCATAAGTCATATTCTGTAGCATTCCACCTTGACAGAGAGAGCTAGGTTTAAACAGACATGGAATTGGTTTGAGTTTCCTCTGGAAGAAAACTCTAGTTGCATTAACGATTCTACTCTTAGGGAATATGAAGACAAGTGCTTTCTCCATAAATGACATCTCTTTAGAGAATAGGATAGTGGTTCATAGTATCAAATTCTCATGAAAGTTCCCAGATCAGAAGATGGAAATGGAAATCCTCTTCACCTTTAGAGAATAGGTAGAGTATCAAAGGGAAAAACACTTCTTCTCCAGAAGGGCTAACGAATTGGGTTAATAAAGTATAAGTAAAGCAAAAAGGACGTAAAGTATATGAGGTCCCAGTACCATTTGTACATAATCTCAGAATCTCATATAAAACATGCTATTTTGTAATACTTCATAATCTTGATCATAATATATTAAGAAACAAGTGATGTTACCAAAATTCCACAAAATAACAGAATTAAACTGAACATCTTAAGACACCCCAACGAAATGGACTTTACCTGTATGGTCAATTTACTACTTTGTAGTCTCTGATCAGCCAAGCGTAGCTGAGTTGTTAGTTTTTCATTTGTTTCTTTAAATTCCTTCACAGAAGATACTGCTGTCTTTTTTTCATTCTGTAAAACACCTATCTGCTGCTGCAACGACTTAATTGTTTCCTGAAGTAGAGTAACAGAATAGCCTTGTTTCTGGAAAATGATGTTTCTGCTTTTCGTTCTGCTCACTAAACAGAAAACGGCATGTTACTAAACCGACACAGATACTAAACCATGATAGATAGGATGATTTTTGGCTTTTCTCTAGCCCTTCAAAACTCTATTCTAGCTGCAAATTTTTTTTGTAGGATACTATATTCAATATTTCTCAGTAGGTGAACTGAGAAATTAATTCAGATACCCAATAAATGCTTGATGCTCTTTTCCTAAAGTGCCAACTCTGCAAATTCCACAAGGACTTGAAAGTTAAATGGCTCTAGTCTCTGAATGATAATACCAGAAATAAAGACTTTACTATTTTGTAGACAGGTTTTTTTGTTTGTTTTTTGTTTTTTGTTTTTTTAAGTTTTAGCCAAAATACAGTTCAATATTTTCCATGGTTGTGCTGGACAAAGGGCAAGCTAGAGCAAAACGCAGTGAAAAGCTTTACTTTAATCAATAGATTCAATAGGTAGGAGCTAGAGAAAATAGAAAATACCTTAATTGTGATAAAAGATGTTGCTTAACAGACACTTTCTGTAAGATCATTTCCTTTTAAAATAATGATTTAGTAATATATTCCTGCTAATTTAAACAAGTAACTCCTGCATATAAATTGAGCTTCTGGAACATAATGGAAGAAGTTTCAAAATACTTGGCAGGAATCTTCGTCAATATTATTTATGAACTTTCCAAAAATATATAGTATTCCTACCTTTCCTTAGAAATGATGGATAAGCTGTTATGACACAGTGGATCTTCCTCTTCTTGGACTGTAACTTTTCTAGGTCTTTTTTCTGTGACTGGCTCTAAATAAAAAACAGAAGCATGGATCTTAGCAGTACTTCCTTACGACAAATAACACAATTCCAAAGTTTTAAGGTTTGAATTAAAACAGCAAAAAATTATTATCAAAAACACAAAAAATTCTTGAATTATAATTACAATTAGTATTAGTTTTCCAATACCAGTCCACAAAGAGTACAGATTTCTGTGTTTCCATTAGATGTAGCAAAAATAACAAACTGTTAGAGGTAGATCATAATTCTTCCTGAAGAATCCTCATGGAGAAAAATTGAGTGCCTGTTAATGTCTACAGTACTTTTTTTTAGGTTAATGATGAATTTATTTGTATAGAAAAAGATAGCATGTGGTAACTGAAAGCCTGCAGTACCTTTTTCTTTCAAGATATTGAAATGCATGAAAAGAAAGTAGTAGTGTTGTTGTTATTTCTAAGGAAGAAGATCAAAGTCTTCACTGGAAGAGACATGAATACATATATACTGACAAATCCAATCCTTTGTTTATACAGTTTAACAAAAATTATTTGCATGTATTTTAAATGTTCTCCATTTTAAAAATCAGCTATTTCAAGAATGTATAAGCTTGACAATGAAAAAACATGATGGCTTACTCTAAAATCAATGTACAAGTTCCCTAGCTCTTAAATCTCAGTATATTTTTTAAAAAAATTTGTTCTTGAATTCTGCAAAGTTTATCCATTTTTTCAATTAATCCACTTAATTTCTGTGTGATATTACACAATGTATTTCTGGAAACATTCATAACTATAACATACAATCTTCAAATTCAAGCTCTAAGAGGGCAGATTTAGGTTAAAAAGCCTTTTACAGTGAGGGTGGTGACACACTGGAACAGGTTGCCCAAGGAGGTTGTGGATGCCCCACCCCTGGAGGCATTCAAGGCCAGGCTGGATGTGGCTCTGATTTAGTGGCTGGTGATCCTGCCCATGGCAGGGGGGTTGAACCTAATGATCTTTGAGGTCCTTTTCAACCCAGGTCATTGTATGATTCTATGAGTCTATGATTCTATGACTTACTGGAAACAATCTCTATGGAAAACTTTGCTGTCCTGGCGGATAAAGGCTGGCCATGAGACAGCACAGTACCATAAGCTAAGAAAGCCAAAGTTATCCTGGGGTGCTTTTCAAAGAGTGTCACAGCAGGTCAAGGGAGGTGATTCTCCCCCTCTACTCTGTCCTGGTGAGGTCACATCTGGAATATGGTGTCCAGTTCTGGGCTTCTCAGATCTAGAACAACAGCGATCTTCTAGAGAGAAGCAAAGGGCCACAAAGATGATAAAAGGTCTGAAGCATTTCCTATTTGAGGAAAGGCTTAGAGACCTGGGACGGTTCAGTCTGGAGAAGGGAGGAAACTCCCTTCTGAGAGAGAGAGGAGACCTCATCACTGATTATCACTAACTAAATGTAGGAGAGAAGTTGAAGAAGCTAGACACTTTTCAGGGGCATGCAGTGAAAGAACTAGAGACAATGGGCAGTGTTCCATAGAAGCATGGGGAAGATCTTTACTGTGAGGATGACAGAGCACTGAAACTGGCTGCCCAGAGAGATTGTGGAGATATTAAGAGCTGTCTAGACACTCTCCTGTGCAACCTACTGTACGGAACCTATGTTAGCTGGGAAGTTGGACTTGATTTCCAGAGGTACCTTCCAACTTCTACAATTCTCTCATTCTGTGATTTACCAAATTTTGTATCTGAGGCTTTTTTAGCCTCTCTTTGTGTGAAAATACCATTGTGCAACTGGAGTGTCCCCCTCAAGAGTTTTTTGTTATTATTTTTGTTGTTTGGAATACTGGTAAAACCTGCTATGCTGCAAAGAACACCAAAATTTCTGAACTGTTTTGCAGTGCCATCTTGTATACTTTTACAATAAGACACGTTTTCAGGTGAACTTCCAGTAAAGCATATACTCCTACTCAGCATTCCTACTTCCTATGAATGTTCAAAATTCCCTAGCTTGCAAAGTAAATGTATGAGAGTATTTCTGTTTATTGTTTCCAATTGGAACAGAACAAATGCATTGCAGGCAAAAGGGAAAGGCAGTCAGTTTAGAAAGTCCGGAGTCAGCTGAACACCTCATCTTATATATCCTCAGTAAGGAATGGCAGGAGATAATGGGAGCAGCACACACTGTCAAGAGTTTCACAAATATCATGTGCATCTGCTCATACTGTGTATTCCATACCAAAACAGTTGCAGAGAAATTTCCCTTTTTCTAGCTTTTGTGACAGAACAATGGATCTCCTGATAGAAACATTAAACCAAAATATATAACAATACCAGAAATTTTACATTTATTTTAAAATTTTAGAGAGCAAGAGAAGAAAATCTGTTTCCAAACGCTTCGTTATTTCACTGTACATAACAGAATTTCAAGGCAGTTTTCAAGCAGCAGCAAGTTACTTAGTGCTTTAATGCTGTTTCTTAACGTAATAAATAACTGTCTGCTTGTGTTTTAAACTCCATGATGTAAAGTGATTTCTTTGGGCAAACACAGGAGAGGAAAAGCAGTGTAGACATAGCTCAGAAGTCCAAAACTGAGTCATCTGTTATGGGCTGCAAAGGGTATCTGAAGATCTGAGAAACAGCCAGCTGTCCGTCCCCATTTTGGGAGAAAAGAGTACATGGATGTTAGGAATAAGACAAGTGGTTCAAATCTCCAAAATGAATATAAATGAGCTATGTAAAAGCTAAAAGTATATTTTTTCTCTTGACAGAATCGCGTGGACAGATCTAGAGCCAAAACAATCCAAAATGGACACACTTTCTGCACACCAAGTGAACTGAAAAGTAGTAATGCTTGACTAATCAACACATCATTTTACTAGTGAGCAAACAGGGATGTTCTTTGTTATGGACTATGTCACTCAGATAAATTCTACCATTTATCCAAACGAGAAATAGTTAAATGGAATGACTATGGCATTCTTTGTTTGGACTGTGAGACAGTAGGACTAGCCTGCAGTAGGTTTACATTTTTTAAACAGCTTTTGCGCTCCAATGTATCCTTCAAATACTTTGCAGACTCATTGTTCAGAAAATATTCTAAATGATAATAAAGCTCTACGTAACCACTGAATACCTGAAAGAAGATTTTCTTCCCAGCTTTTAAGAAGAGCCAAATTAATTAAAAGGGGAACAGCAGTCATAATATTAACTATTACATTTCAAGGTGCTGCACTAGAGAACAAAACATATATACCTTCTTCTTGTAGTGCTGGCTTTTGCCTTCTAAATGTGCAGTGTTGCAGGGCTTTTTGCCATCTTGTATTTGCTTTTTTCCCTGTTGTTTATTTCGGTCTGGTAACAGATCAATATCCCGCACTATCTTCATAGTCACTGCTTCCAGACTCTCAGGAGTTGGTATTTCAGAGTCACTAAAACAGCACATGCGGGAAAACAAAACAAAACAAAGCTAAACATCAGCAATTCCTTTTAAAAGTTCCAAATAGCCAATAAGCAAGCACACAGAAAATACTACAGGCAAGAAAGAAGAGAAAGTACTATAAAATCCAAACAATACTAAGGTGACTTATTCAGCAGATATTTACAAATACAATAAAAAGGAAATCTCTGAAATTGTCTTCTGTCATCTCTGAAAGTCCCTTCTGTCAAATGGAATTTCAGTATACGAGTGGAGTTCCTAGACATCATTCACAGAAGTGACAGACTTGAAAAACTGCTTAATAGTGCTTCTTGTCTGTGAATGGCTCACACAGATACAGATAAGTTTTCTCTGCATTTCCAGATTTGAAAGGAAGTAAAAGAAATGCACTATACTTTATAACAATTTGTTTCAATTTATTTGTACTTTTAATGGAGACAAGCTAATAAACAGCACTTCAATGAAAATTCTAATGTCCCTTTTGTAGCACTTTTAAGTTCTATACAATTTAGTATTCATGACACACAAATTGCATGCCATAGATAGGAACCGGACATAAAACCTAAGTTCAACTTCCAATTCTTCATTTTTCCCTTCAATTTATGATTTGATGTTAAATTATCAACACATTCTTAATTTCAAGTTTTTCATAGCCTTGCCCCAGATAGTCATTTTTTTTCTAAATCAGTTCTGTGTATTTTAAAACGTAAATCTTGAAATATCACCTTCTGTACCATCAGTGGTTCTTTATCACCATTTGTGCAAACCATTTGTGAAGGAAACATTTGACTAAGCAATTTTGTTAATTATTAAACCAAGACATTTAAAGAGACACAACTGAGTTCACGAAGTTTCATCATCATAAAAATCAATGATTCAGAGATGGACGGTACTTAACCAGACAGAAGGCCTGAAATTCAGAAGAGTTTATACAGGAACACCATGCTTACCAAAAATCCTGTGCTGACAGACTGGCATGCTCTATTGACTGGTAAGAACAGAAACAAACGTAATCTGTGCCATAGCAGAGATATGTTTCTAAGTGTGTGCATGATTTTCTCATCGGAATTCTTCCAAATAATAGTTTCCTTAGACAACAAAAGACTTCAATTTATAAATTCAGAGTCACTGTCTGATATACCACTGGTATAGAATAGCATATATTAAAACTAAGAGCAAGCTAGGTAAGAAATCTCCCTTGGTTTTTGAACATGACACCTTGAAATACCTCATTCAAAAATGCTCACTTTTTTATGTCACAAATTTCCTAACCTGATATTTATATATCAGGTTAGGATATATAGGTATAAATATACTAAGGATAAAGGAATTTATGAGTACAATTAATATACACTTCAAACTCAACTTGAAATGGCAATTTTTTTGTTGACGTTTTTTCTTAAAAAGCAAAACATGGTAAGCTGAATAAAATTTCATTAATTGTAACAAGTAAAAATACATTTCAGTAAAATCAGATCTCCAATATTAAACAGAAAAACAAACAAGCCTGGTATTAATGGTAGCAACAGACAAATTAGATGGTATTTAACTTTTCTTCTCTTTTGAGATACTGTATTGGGGAGCCACTACTTTGCATAGGAAAAGGCAGAAGGTTTTCATTTGCCATTGCTGACTTGCGCCATACGACACATGAAGGTAATCATGAAAGCTACAAAGAAGATTCCATGTTCTTTACCACTTCTCTATATTTTGGGGGTAAGTACAGATTCGAGAAATTTCTTTACATGTCTCTTAGTATTAAGTACTGAAATGTGTGATAACTGCTCACACAGGAGCTTACTGCAGCCTCATTTGTGTAGACACACAGAAGCAGAAGTAAAAATCATGAACATTTACAAATCTTGCCTGTGCAATTTTCAGAGGGCCCTGTGACTCATGACTGAGACTCTAAGCAGTAACAATTACCTTTAAAGAACCAATTTTTAACTATGATTCAATTAAAGTTAGTACAATGACTGTGGATAAAACATACATGAAATAATTAGTGTGGATGGTTCTTAATTTAAAGGATGTTAAACAGCTTGTAGACATCTGCTAGCAAGCTGAAATGGGTCATTCAAAATTTATCTAACTAAATTAAGGGGAAAAAATGTTTCTCCTCCCGGGTTGGCATGTCACAAGATAACTAAACCGACTTACTAGGCTTGCCTGGGAATCCTTAGCTGTCAGTGGTGAATATGCAAAGGGCCAGCAAATTAAATCAACCTGCCAAACTGTCAATTTCAAGCCTCATGACTGCATGAAAATAGCATCACTGGAAGAAATCAAGCATTGCCTTCTTTTGGGTTTCCTGGCACCTATTCAAATACTCATGCAGTTGTGGCTAATTTTGCATGCAAATTTCAGTCAATAAACTCAGAACAAGACCTCCCAAGATATTTCAAAGGATCTGACAGTATTTTTTTTGAATACCAAATCAACAGTAGTTGAAATTCAATCTCCATTTGCTAGTGCTTTACATATGCACAGTGTCCCCTCTACAGGGCTAAGTTAATGAGAGCCGTACCTGCTTTCACTCACATCCTCCCAGCCGTCCTTACAGAAGTTCTCAAATACATTACTCATAACCTTGATGGACTGTTTGAGAAAAGCTCCATGATGTCCCAAAGAGCTCTTTTTCTTGGCTGCTTTTAATTTAACCTTGGTGCCTGTTATCTTGCAATTACATTGCCCAGAGGTTGCTGCTGCTTTGGCTTCACCCAGCAAACACGTCAGCTCCTCCACTTGACTCAGCAAATCTTCATTTTCATTTCTCAACCTGTTAGCTTCTGCCACTTGCCTCTTCAAAGCAGCAGCTTCTTTTTCCCGATCACCAATCACTAACTGAAGTTCTGCATTGTCTTTTTTTATTTCACAAATCCTCTTAAGTAGTTTTTCCAGCTCTCTTTCTCTTGTGTCTGCATCTTCCCTTTCCAATTGTAAAGATGCTTTCAAATCATTTTTCTCCTTCAGCAAGTCCTTGTTTACTTCTTTCTGTTTCCTTATTGCCCTTTCAATAGTTTTACATCTTCTTTCTAGTTGTTCTACCTAGCAAAAATAATTTATGCATTCATAATATGTTAACCTATCCAGTAGAGAAAATCCCATTCTAAAACGTATTTACTATATGACAATAATATTATACTAAGCGCAAGGACAAAAGCAATCTAAAGTACTTAATTCAAAAATGATTCTAACGTAGTGTATATGAATACATTTTAGCTGCAATAATACAGCTGTTGAACAAAGGGCAGATGGTAAAAGAAGTTAAAATTCCAGGCAAAGTGACACAGAAGTTTAAATATGCTAATGAACTTTCCAGATGCATCTTAAGCTTGTTACTGATTTGGTTATACATACTAATTGAATTTAAATAAACATTTTAAGAAGGAAAACTATCTTGAAATACAGGCAACTTTGCACAAGCTACCTTAATCAACATGTTCTTTCCTGTGATATAAATACAGAAAATAAATATTAGTTTGATTTAAAAAATATATATATAAAACATAGCAATAGAAGTCAGAAGCTCAGCACTTAAAGAATACGAAGGCTGAAATACATTTTCTATTCATAGGAAGGAAAAACCAACCCCATTCTAATGCAGCATGTTTACGGTCTTCTCAATTACAGTTTGCAGAAGCACGTTCTACCTAAAGGGATGTGTATGTTTTCTTTCTGAAGCTCTTTGAAGACTGCACAAATTCAAAGCCATGAACAACAAGGTGATTGTTAAAGTTCTTCAGGACTATTTTTCACTCAAACTAAGTTTCTCACAATTTCTAGAAATAAGAAGAGACTTTAATCTTAGCAGATCCTAAAATAAACATTTACTGAAAGGATTTCCTCAAAAGCTTGCAGAGGCCATCAGAGAGAGATCTGTGCTCAATAACCACTTAGTCATTTTGAAGAAATATACTTAGCTGTTTTTGCATAAGCTCCATCCACATTCTTCCACTGGGGGAAATATCAGGTGCAGTACATTTTTAAGGAATTGAGAGAAAAGGACTATTTTTCAAGCAGCACATGGCTAATTCAGTTAATCTTGTAAATTACTGGCCAATCCTATCACTTCATTGTGTGATTTCAAAGCACATTCTGACATCTCACAGTGCAACGAAGTGACAGGACTGGCCAGCAGTTTGCAAATATCAAAAGCATATTATTTCTCAAGAAATGCTGTATATATTTACAAAGACTTCTTCGCCAATGTGTTTAATTAAAACCTAAAAAAATTGTTTATGAAGTGGTTATGCATGAGTACATATTATAGATATGGATATGATTCAGATAAATGAGAAGTACCAATGTAGAGAGGGCAAAAGCTGCTACCTAAACTATGTATGTATCTATGAATTTGATACTGAATGTATTTATGACTTTGATAGCAGACGTTCCAATATGCACACGTAATATGCTGTGCTCTTTGATAGAAATTTGTAGCATTTCCACAATGAATAGACTGTATCATGGTTACTGTATCGGGTGAAATGAGAAATATATTTTCTTCCAAATACTTCGAAGGAATCAAGATTTATGACAAATTTCATAGATTTTCTTTTGGTCTCCAATGGTAAGCAATACTAGTACCTTTCTTCAACTATATTCCTAAACTGAGATTCTTCTATTATTATTCTTAGTTCTTTAAAGCAACCTATAGCACTCACTAACTCTCAAAGTCATGTATGACAAGTGCAAGAAAACAAACAATGAATAGCTTCTATACTTATCCCTAAGGTACCACCGTAATTCTGTATATCCATAGAGATAAAAATTATGTAGTACCTGGCAAATAAAATTATAGTTTTGAGATATAGATGATAACCAAGCATAAACTGTGTGACATTTCAGATGGTAGCATTCAAATTATTTCAATTACTCACTCTACCTTAAGATAAATGAATGTGAGCACTTCCTATTCTGTGTGTTATTATTTTAACATGATGTTTGTCATTCAGTAATAACGAGATGACAGCCTTCATTGCCTGACCATATGGCAAGTGTTACAAGTATATGCAATCACATCATCTGCTGTAAATTACCATACTTCCTACAAGTTAATTCACAAATAAAAAATAAATAGACATACCCAAACTGACATTTGAAATTATAGATTTGTGCTTATTTGATTTAAGCATCCTTTTAAAGATTTATAAGTAATAAAACAAATATTGTTTCGCAAACTGAGAAACTGATGGAATAATACTGTTTGAAGGATGTCTTTTCTTCGCAGCAAACAAGACATATGGTAAAATACAAGTGAGCCCTCTTAAGTGAACACCTGTTAACATACTAAACTACTTGTGTATATTATAAATGTCAATACAAACAGCAACTAGTTAAGAACATCTTGTTAGTGTATGAAGTGGAACACATAGAATGTTGAGCAGTAAAGATTAAATACACATATTTGCTATGCCAAACATTAGATTTATTTTGGGAAAACTGATAAACCCAAATATTTAAAAATATTTGCAGATGCAATGTTGTTCTAAATTTTATATAAAACAAGAAAAGAATTGATCACTATTATTCATCAGTTTTATTCTGTAGCAAGAGATTTGTGGAGATGAGCATCCAGTATCGTATAAAGTTAAATAACCAGCAGAACTCAGGACGTTTGAACTTAGAATGGGTAGATGCTGAACACGTGCAAAATTTAGATCATTTATTAGTTTTATTATTTAACATTTTAGCTCTAACAATTGTTTTAATTTACTATGCTTATCTCTCATGATATAGACACAGTTAATTCAGTAGAATTCATTTTTGACACAATTTTGGAAATCCATATTTTTCAACTATAAAATGAAAATTGAGGCCTGAATGCACGGGTGCTAGCTTATATATATGATTCTTAAGTTAAAATCTAGATCTGTTTGGTGGGATTGCTGTCTTACCTTCTGTAACCTCTGATCTGAACTGGCTTCCACATTCTTCTTTGGAATACTGTTCTTGACTCCATCATCTTCACTAAGCTTAAAAAGTAGCTCTACCAGAAAATAAATATATATAAAAATATGTATAAATAAATACATCTCTATCAGAGAATAAATAATACACTGTGACACCTAGCATAACGCTAAAACAATACCTAGACATTTTAAGAAAATCCATTCTTCTGCAATTATTTATAACATGGTCTATTTTCTTGACTAGCCTTTTGGTCAGTTTCTAAAGAGTGACCTCTTTTCAAAGTGCTCTGTCACATAATTATGAATCTTTGCAGCATCACAGTATGTTTTTTTTTTTTTAAGAGTACAACCTTTTCAAAGGTACAATAGATCTGCAGGTTAAAGACGCTGTACTTTCATTCCCATTTTTATTCTTTTATAGACTATTCCCTCTATGCCTTAAAAGCAGAATTCATTGCCTTTTTATCTACACAGTCACTGCGAGTTTTGTTCTCTAGGTCTTGTCCCCTGCTAGGAGGATCAGAGTGATTGGTGAACAAAGCAAACAGTAACAGAATTAGGATGGATGAAAACTTTAAACTCCTTTTTTGATAAGTGAAAGATCATGTACTTCACCAGATAAATCACACAAATCATTGGACTGTAATGCTGTGAATTCATAACAATTAGAAATTGATAGAAGTAATGAGAATGAAATTTACGCATCGCTCTCAGATAAAGCCATGTACTTTAGGTACTAAAAATCCCACTAAAAGAATAATTTAAGAATTTATTATTCAACAGGATGGTAAGAAAAAGTTTACTGGTACTAATATATACAATAAATCAGAAGTAAAATATACTGTATTTAGATTTTGCTTAAAATCTTACCATTCACAAATTTCTCACTACTTACAGAAAAAAAGCAATTATACACCTCAGAAGGAGTTTTTTCTTAGAGTATTAAAGATGTTCAAGAACAACAACAACAACAAAAATTCAATACTATAAAAAGAACACAATATTAACATTTCTTTTTTTTCCCCAAATTATTTTTAAGAATTAATCTTATGGGATAAATATCTGTGCCATACAGTGAAAGTCTGCTTTAGAAGCATCATTTCAAACTACAAGCAGACACTGCAGGTCACTTAAAAACTTTTGATTTATAAACAAAGCAAGTGTAGAAGAAAACAGTGTTACTCTCTGTAGATTCACAATCCTCTTGATATAAACAGTGACTAACAAGTTTGTTAGAGTGAATTAGACCTTTCTTTTGTCTTTGGAACATGTCATGGCCAATTAATACTTCTGTATTCATGAAATAAATGGAGCACTATTCTAAAGATAATAAAAGCTGAAAAAGGTAAAACTACGCATCTGGGGAATATGTACCTTTACCTTGATATTAATATGTTAGTTCCCATGTTATTTCAGACTACAGTCCCCCAGCACAGTGGTACTGCATACATTTACAACATTCTCTAAGTAACACACAAAGATAATATGAACATGCTTTTCATCTTTTTCTAAATATTCACTCATTTGAATGTCTGTTGTAGCTTTTATATCAGCATTTACTGTAATTCACTGAAAAGAAAAATTATTTCCCATAGTCAAAGAAACTGATCAAAGAACACAAGGTGTTATGTTTATTATGTGGATATATTAAAATACAATATACAAAACTATCTATAAATAAATGTATGATATGCATGAGAATAAAGATGACTACTGCAAAACAGACAGAAAAATCTGCACATGTTCAGTTTTACCATGGAAGCTGAAAGCAAAATACATTAAAGAAAAGGCAAATGTCACTGTAGCATAACCCTTTCTATCAAGGAGAAAATAAATGGCCTACACAGCTTTCTTCTCTCTCTCCTCTCCTACATATTTGTTCACAGGAATTGGTTAGGGAGGCAGTGAAACAGTATTGCATATAACTGTGTGTCTGTCTAAGACAGCAGACAGATTCATCATATCAATCTATTCAGCAAGACATGGGATCTACCCACCATTCTCCTATGTAAAAAATTCCAAGTTATTCCTCAAGGAAGACTCGTAAGTCATAAAACCCACAGTCTTCAGTCAGTAAATTACGATGGCCTTATGTAAGTAAACATATCCCACTGAGAAAACACAGTTAACTGCCAGCTTTGGAACATAACACTTAGCTTCTAATTAATAGCCACAAAATCTGATTATCAGGTAGTTCGACACCGCTGACAAATGGTATCTGAACTATGATACTACTGCTCCCTTCTAATATTTGTGTAAATCCTTTTTACAGAGAAAAAAAATATCCGTTTTAAAAAAATAACAACAATTAGTGCCATGTAAGTTGTTTCAAAAGTAATGCCACCATTATATTTCCATGGAAATTACAATAGCAGAATAACACTATCTGATAAAGCAAATTCATAGCTACAAAGCACCACTATTAGTTATGTATATTCACCAGCAATGAACAAGAGCCTGCATGACATGCTCATAAAAATCTACACCAGTGGAGGTGATGTATTCTTTCACAGCTGCTATGAAGCTGCTGTATCTAGGAAAATGTGCTCCACAGTCTTCAAACTGCTATGGGGCATGGCATTATACTGCAACAAAAAAGATCTTCTTTGGCCTGACTCTGTAACTTTAAGCCTCCAGCTTAGTCACTGTCAGGATGTTGGATCAGAGATGATGTTTTGTCCGGGTTCCAGGAAATCCAGAAAAACCATCCCTTTCCCATCCCTAAAGACAGTGCACATCACTTTACCCACTAAGGGCTGTGTTTCAAAATTTTTCTACCATGAAGAATTCACTTGTCACCACTCCACAGACAGTTGTTTTGACTCCAGCTTGTAGCGGTGACACCACATCTCGTTGTTGCTGATGATGTGATCTAGGAAACTGTCACCTTCTGACTCATACTGATTCAGTAGCTCCTGGCAAACTAGCATAATGTGTACTTTTCATTTCTGTATGAGCAAACCTGGGATCCACCTGGTGCAAACTTGACGATATTCCAACATTCCCACCATTGTTTCCAACACAATGAAGCCAATATTCAGCTCCAGACGCGGTTCACTTGTTGTAATGTACATAAATGAGCTGATTGAGATGTTCTTCATTTTTTGGTATGACTGTCTGCACGGCTGTCCAGAACATGGCTGCCACCTCTGCTGAAAGACACCACTGTGTTCACATCCACTGTTTGGTCTCCATAAACCTTCAGCAAGCATTGATGAATGTCACTGGACATCATATTTTCCTCGTGGAGGAATGTAATAAGATACATTATGAGAGTAGAGAGGTACAGAATAGGAATAAGGATACCTAGCACTTCTTTCTGACATACACAACCAATATCTATTTAACTAAGACAACAGTGCCTAATTTTTTGGTCTAGAGAAGCTCCATTCTTTTTCCAGAATCTATCCATGGATGTTAAAATGCCTGATGGACACAGGTGTCTACTACGGAGAAAATGAATTCCAACATATTTCATAAGCTGAGTAATTTATTGCCATGTTTACCATAGAATCATAGAATGGGCTGGGTAGAAAAGGACCCAAACATGTAAAGAGCTGACAATGATCACCTAGTTTCATCCCATCTGCTATGTGCAGGGTTGCCAACAACTAAACTAGGCTGCCCAGAGCCACATCCAGCCTGGCCTTGAATCCTCCAGGAATGGGGAATCCACAAACTCCTTGGGCAACTTGTTGCAGTGCTTCACCACCCTCTGAGTGAAAAACTTCCTCCTAATATCTAACCTAAACCTCCTCTCACTTTAAAACCATTTCCCCTTGTCCTATCCACCCTCATCTATCCACCCTCATAAACTGCCATTCCCCCTTCTGTTTATATGCTCCTTTCAAGTACTGGAAGGCCACAATGTGGTCTTCCCGGAGCCTTCTCTTCTCCAAGCTGAACAATCCCAGTTCCCTCGACCTCTCCTCATAGGAGAGGTGAGCCAGCCCTCTGATCATCTTAGTGGCTCTCCTTTGGCCCACTCCAAGAGCTTTACGTCCTTCTTGTGCTGAGGGCCCCAGGCCTGGATGCAGTACTCCAGATGGGGCCTCACAAGAGCCGAGAAGAAGGGGACAATCACCACCCTTCCCCTGCTGGACACCCATTTTTAACACAGACCAGAACACAGTTGGCCTTCTAGGTTTCATTTTAGAAGTGAAAATGTACTTGCACAGGAAGTTAAAAACTATTCAGATCATATCAAATTTTGTCTCTCAGTAAATGCCAGAAAACAGATCAAAGGTTTATTTGGGAAGGGATTTAAATACTATTTTAGGGCAAAGAGTGCATATATCTTTGTAACTCATGGGCAGGAATAGCTCAAAAGCTTTCAATTACATCCATAGATAGCCATCAATCCTCAGTCTTTTTACTACATTCTTCCAGAAAATATCAGCCAATTCATGAAAGTGTCCACAACACTGAAACATCCTAGCATTTGCAAGTGGACAAATAAGAAAACTATTTTTTTACAGACTGAATAGTACTTTTTTATACCTCAACAGCTTTAAAATGGCTTGAATCAGTTCAGCCTTAAGCATTGCCTAATGCATATTGTCGGACTTGATTTTCTAACTTGGAAAAAAAAAAAAAAAAACCACCAAAAAAAACAACCCTGTTCATCTAAATATCTATCACAACAAATGCTGGAAGACCTATCTAAAATTTTTGTAAAGTAATTCACTAGGAACTGAACAGATTTTCTCAGTTCTAGTAAAACAACAACGTACCAGTAACCAAACCAGAACTGAGTACCCGCTAGTCCATTTATAAAAAGGATACATTTTCATTTAAATATTAATGAAAAATGGAGGAAAAAAAAAGACTAGCTGTTACAGTATCAAACATGTAAAGAGCTGGCAGTGTCAGGGATCTGACTGTTTTATTGAAAACACATGGTAATTGTTCAGCAGGCTGTTGACTTTTTTTTCACTGCTGATTGCCTTTCCCCTTCTCTCTATGCAACGAATGACTACACTGGCAAAAACAAAGCTTTTAAAAGTTGGTATTTTAAACCTTTGCTAGTTTTCTTCAGCTTTGTATGTGACTGTGACAGTAAAACATAAGAAGTAACACAAAAGGAGAAAATGATGTTCCAACTTCAGCAGATGGAGATTTCCATTAATTTTTTGTAAATCATAAAGCAAACTAAAGGAAAAAAAAATATTTAGTTTTTCACTCAAGTGGTCAACATTACCATAGAAAATGAAACAGACTAAAACAAAACATGGTTCTTTAGCAGAATACTTCTACTGCTTTTGCAGAATATTACACACAAGGACTTCCCCACAGATTTGGCAACCAGATGGACTGTAACTATGCACTGTGGATTACTTCTCTCGGGCTGTTCAAGAGCAGCGAATGACTTATAGAATCAGAGTGATAAAGGAAATAATAATATATTACCTATCTTTACAGAACCATTAACTATTGTACAGACTGCGAAGATATAAAAAAGGTATCCATGATGTACTCCTACAAGAGATCCAACATTTTTATTTCCTTTGGAATCCAGAAGCTTTGAGAGATAGCTATTATAAAAAGAAGTCTGAATGAGCATGAAATTTCTGTATCACTATATTTCAGAACTTCAAAAGCATTTCAGATTCTGGAGAGAGCTTCATAAAGGCATAAACATGTTTTAGATATTATACACACACAAATATAAACATATTTTAAACAAAAAATATAAATTTCTTACGTAGATTTTACACATAAAAATTTCAACTTTTTTGACAATAAAAATTGTCACTGATTTCACAGACATGCAGAGAACTTGAGGAGAAACATGCTTTGAAAAAAATGTGTGGCCTTGTGCTTACAGAATATATATTCAAGAATAAATTACCATATGGAGATAAAATAACTTTAAAACTAGTATTTCTCTTAGCGTGTGTACACACTTAAAACACAATACCTTCTCTCCTGTTTTAAACATAGTTGAACTACTGTATTGTAAACTTACCCACAGACTGGTGTACTTTCATCTGATCTAATTCCTCTTCAAGATTCAGTCTTCAAATGAGTAAATTAAAAAAAAAAAAAAAAAGAAGAGTAAGAACCATAAATCAACCACAAACGTTTGCTATTAATCAAAATTAATCATATCAATATATTGTCAGGAATAAGTTGACAGTCCTCAGAAATTAGTTTAATAATTTATTAAGAGCGGATTCCAAATATAAAGAGTCATTGGTACAAGAGCTGATTAAAATTTACAGAAATAAATTTACCAAATTCAGATAAAATTTTGGTGGTAACATACACCAAGTTTCAGCTAGTCCTTTTTAGGTAATGAAACGACAATAATGCTAAAGTTACAATGCTAAAGTTTCAAACTAAAACTGAGAAATGCTAAATTAATGATATTACTTCCTATTGGCTCATTTATACATGTGTTTTCTGACAGAATCTCTAGTTTTATAGTTATAGGCTATTTCAACAATAAGATTCTGTCTATTTTAGGTCAGGATACAAAACCACATGCAATAGAGAGCAGTCATTTAATATGCAGATTTAAAAAATAACCTCATTCAGTATATAACATTATTCCAGTTTTGCCCTGAAGACTGGACTGCCAATCCCCTAGCAGCCTATTCTGATGTACTAACAATAGCAGTACCTAAACGCTTCACAAGAGATTTATTTTCTTTACAAAATCCTCTGAGATGAGACAACAGAAAATCAGGACAAAATATCTGCTAAGGAAAGGGCTATGCATAGTTTTTTGAAGCACTCTGTATGTTTAGCACTTCTCTCAGCTGTAGATCTAAATATTGCAATTCATATCGCATAGTCTCACATGGAGTACAAAGAAAACAAGAAACATATGAAAAACTAAGGTAACTTGCTTTGCACACAACTCCAGCTACTTTCAGGACCACCTAGCTTCATGGGTTTTGCTCTTCTTTCATTCTCCATGTCTCAGTCATAATTAACTTCTATTACACATACTACAATGGCCTTTACCACTAAACTATCTGTTCCTCATATCATGCTCATTTCCTGTACTGAATGGCAAGCTGCTCCCTTGAAAAAAAAAGCATTTGCTAACTGTATGTTTAAATACTATATTCAAAATTATACGAATGCAAGAGAGTGAATTAAGGTTATCTTAGAATCCTCACTGCCTGTAATTCTACCTTCCAAGCACATTAGCTTTCATCTTCAAAAACACATTTGAATGAACACATTTATACACATATAAAAAGACATATCAATGCATCCCTTCTACATGCTAGTCAAGTGGTAAGTACAAGATCTCTATAAAGAATTAATAAGCACAAAAACTTTCGAAGTGATGGAAGGCATGGAAGCAAAAAAATAATAAGTAATAAGTGAAGGAGTAGGTTTCTTGTGTCACTTGCAAATAAACTCATTTGTCTGTGAAATATACTTCAACTGAAGTTAGGATCTATCTAGACTGGAAATACTTCATCTACCCTTGACAAGAAATTACAATGTGTCATACAGGATCCAAGTCAACTGAAGTCTTGATTAAATTTGAGAAATGCCCAAGCAAATCATACCAGTGCTGGATCCATTCTGTACCAAACCTTTATCTACAGAAGAGGCAAAAGCCTCTTATCTGTTCAAGAAAGTGCACAAGCCTGTTTCTGCAGCCCTGTTTTTCCACCCTCAAAGTGGCATCTAAACACCTCCCTTGTTTCCACTCCTGTAATTTAGTCCTTGTTGCTAAAAGGATCTTTCGTCCAATCCCACAGAAATGGGATTTATTTATAACCTTTCATGTGGAGCCTTGAAAAAGCTCTGTCAAAGGCATTTTGAAAATACAGGTTAGATTTTACCCACACAGTTACTAAAACTAGTCTGCAATTCCAGCAGGTTAATGAAGCAGAATTTTCCTTTACAGAAGCCACATTGAGTACATCCAAAAAAACCTGAGTTTACCTGTTTCCGTGTTCATTGATTGCTCTCCCTCTCCTTCTTCCCCTCCTCCCTTTTTTTTTTTGTAAAGACAATATTCCGATGTATGGAAGCAGCCAGGCTTACTGGTCTGGAGCTCCCTCTGGAGCCCTTTTTGCAGATGGGAGTTAACAGTGGCAACCTGCCAGTCCACTATCACAGTAGCTGTTTACAACCAGGTTACAGTTCAGTAATTTCATACCTGAGCTTAGGTGTGAAGATATTAACATCAAAATATTAGCAACTGTTTTACCTGCTTGGCTACATTATTGCTGTAGACTTACTTCAAAAAAATCTAACACATCAATCTGCTGTGAGGAACACAGCAATGGTAGACATCTTCAGCAGGGAAGGCTGCAAAGATTCACTGAGCTGCTCTTTAATGGCCTTATAATATCAGTGTATCCTTTTACAGGTACCATTAAGCAAACCTACAAGCTTCCTAATTGGCTTATTTTTCACATCATTTAAGGAAAATTATACTAGCACAGCTTAAGCATCCTTTAAAAATTACTCTTCAATGAGCTTCTTCAGCCCTCTCATCTTTCCACTGCATTTGAACAGCCACAGTTTATTGGCCTTCTTGTTCTCACCAAAGTAAGCTTACGCTTTAAATGCTGGCTTTTTATCTTAAAGGTCACATATGCTTCTTAAGACTGTTTTTTTTTTTTTTTTTTTTTTTTTTATTTCATGTTTTAAGTGAAGTACATATTCTACTTGGGCTTTTAATTCAGTATTTTTCTCACTGCCCATGAGAATAAGATGGCAGCAGGCAATGTGCTCCAGATTGGCCAGGCCTTTGAGACAGTCTCCCATCTCCTTACTGCCAAACAGCTGAGATCGGGTGGTGCAAAGTACATGAAGTGGCTGGAAAACTGCCAGGCTCAAAGGGTGATGATCCTTGCTGTGAAGTCTAACCGACAGCCAGTGATCAAAGACAACACTCTCATGAATCCACACCAGAGCTTCTAAATATTTTTATTAACAACTGAAATACAGGTAAGAGTGCCACTTTGCAAGTACACAGACAGTACATAACTGAAGGCAGCAACTGATACAATGGAGGACTGGTCTGCTGCTCAGGAAGATGGTAATAGGCAGAGAAAACAGGCTGATGACACTCATGAGTTCACAAAAGCCAAAGTCCTGCCAGAACAACTCTATGCATCAGAGCAGCCAAGAAGACCAACTGGCTCTAAAGCAGCTTAGCAGAAAAAGTGGGGTCCTCAAGCACAATGAGCTGAACATGAGTAGCCTTTGTGACATCTTCTTAGTACATCTTATTTATCATCAGATTATAAGAATTCTATCCAAAAACATTACACAGTGCTGCCATTTTCCTGTAATAGTTACAAAGTACTACATCCTTTTTATACTGTACCACTCTCTAACCATGTACTCATACTCTCCCACTGGTGCAAAGCTAGTGTCTGGGCAACAGTTTACTCCAGAGATCACCTTTGTTCCTCCAGGTCTCAAAGTTATGATGTCAGAATTTCAATCTGATGTGTAGTAGTCTAGTTCCACATCTTATTTTTTTGGCATCTAGCAATAGCACAGAAGTATCTGTATATAATTTCTCCATTACGTTGGTTTGTATGCCAGTCAACTAGTGGTATTGACAACATATTAAAAGAAATTTCCTTATCTTTTGTGACCTCTCATTACCAGCACCAGCTTCCTTCTGTCACAAAAGAGTCCATTTACTACAGAAATATTCTTGGTCCAAATGGACATGGGGACAAAATATAGATCACAGATCTTATTACTTCACGGGCCTCTCTAACAGAATATATTCCTTCTTAGAAACAGGATATTCTTTTTTGATCTATGTTCTTCACAGCAGCACACAACAGAAAATGCCTTCGGTGCCAGTAGCCATACATGTTTTGCTAAAGCTAACTGGATAAACTGTCTCCTGCTAGTGGAGGAAAACTGCTGCTCACATCATGAACTTACTTTTTTAAAAATCTAGGTAAATTTATGTAGGTATAGTTCCACCTTTTGAACTAATTACTCTCATTCTATCTTACTGCTAGTAGTTCGTGAATTGGTTTGTTGGTTTGTTTTTTCTGATCTCTGAACTGTTAGAATCTTTTGTTCATTCAAAAGATTGAATAATTTTTGAATGTTTTAAGTCTATAATGTGGAAACTATGCTACTCCAGGGCAACAAAGTTGACAAACTTATAAGCATTAAAGTCACCTGAGAACATATTCTACATTGCTTTTCACTCAATCTTTTCTTTCTTAAAAGTAAACATGACATGGTAACCTTCAAGCCTTTTTTCCTCCAAAACTTTTAAGGCAAATACAGTACGAACAGACCAAATTAAATTATAATCTGTCCGGACTCAAACGACATGCATTTTACAAAAGCAGAATATGAAAGAGAAATACAAAAATAACTATGCTTTTTAACATGACTATATTATTATTACCATTCATAAGTGCTTCTGTATTTCAAGGCAAAAAAAACAGCAACAAATGCAACGTGAAGAACCAGATAAAGAAGCATGTAGCCCTTCTTTGCTGTTTGTTCCCACCTCAGTAGTAGAGTATGCTCTTATACACTTGAATGTGACATGCTATTCTAGCTAGAACTTGTTAAAAAAAAAAAAAAAAAAAAAGCATCTATACTTGAATTATAACAAATATAACAAATAACAAATATTGTGCCTACAAGCCACACAGAAGTACCACAGCCTATGTATTTCGTCAAAAGAGAGAAGAAAAAAGAGGAAAGATGTAATCTGGTCTTCTTGGAGAGTGCAATTCTTTTCAGAGATGGTCTGATCTTTGCTTTCCCGAAGAACAAGTAAATATGATCAGAAGCATCAAAGAAGGATCTAAGAAACTTCCTCAGAAACAAGAGGAGGGTTTGAGGAATTTAAGGTAACTAAGTCATATAACACTGCTGAAGTGTAATGTAACACTGGAAGAAATGACTCAACCTGGAAAAACACAAGGAAGGTGTTGCTTTCCAGCCTTCCATTTACACCTTCACTTCATTTTCAGAAGATACTTTTAGTTCCTGTCTAATGAAATTTATAACTAGGATTTGAAAACTTCTAGTACATTTTCTTAAAACTGTACCTGTCAAGACAAAACAGATCTTCATTCACGCTTTGGCTGATTCAGTGCTCCATCACGCAGATGTGCCAACCTAATACGTATGAACTGACACATATTTACTGAACATTCCCTTCCTTTTCAAAAATTCTTTCAAACAGGTAAACATTTGTGCACTCATTTCCCCAAAAGTGGGACTGCTTTTAATTGACCACAACTAACACAACAACCTCCTAAATGAACCACAGTCATCTCTTAGGAAGCAAGTTATTAGTTGAAGAGAACTGTGATCCAATGCATGAATTCCTGTGATATGAGTGTTAAAGAGGGATTAATCTGCTGTCCTTCCACTTAAAGGATCAGAAATAATCTCAAATAAGTGATGTATAGTAATGGAGAATACAAACCTACTACAATCTGAGAATCAGAACAGCAACATAGAGTGAATAACATCTTCCAATCCTGTTTCAGAAGACAAAGCTAATAATTTGCTGCAATTATTTTGAGCATACACTCACTGAGTTACTACAGTTTTTTTCATGATCAGTTTCAACTACCACATACAATAATAGAAAGAAGAAATGCTTTAGGTTTTGATACTAACTGAAAAGAGATTTTTTTGGTGCATCGAAAAACCTGTGACTGATTCAGCCAGTGCTGAGAAAATGCATCATGTTTATGTTATCTGAAAAGCTCCAAGACATAAGCTGAAGCTAAGAGATGGAATCTCTGAAGATATTTCTACAAAGCAAATGTAATTTCTCTGTACAGAGTTTCCACCTGATTGTAGTCCTGAGGCACAGATATTGAAATGAAGTATTTGCATATTATTAGTACATGTCTCCTACAACTTTTGATAGCAGAAATGCTAGGAGTTAGAAGTAGGTAATTTTGAAGATTATGTATATTTTAGATGTCTTATATTAATCCCCACAGAACTGCTCTTCTAGCAATTTTTTTAGGATTTATCAACATTTTCCCAGTTTTGCAATTATATCTTACTACAAGCTAAACTTTTTTTAAAAAATAGCATATTCTGAAATTTTTGGATGATATCAAATTATTTTTTTCCTGGAAAGCAGTGTCTAAAAAAAAATTCTACTTTGTGAATTAGGTTTATTATATTTTCAGTTTCAGATTATAATACTTGGTAGCATAAATACTGTAGTGTATGTCCTGTCAGTAGAGAAACTGAACTATGAGTGAGTGTATTTAGCAACTCCATGGAAAAACAGATTTACAAAAATATGGAAACAGCCAACTATATGCTTCATCAGCAGTAATATAGAACCTACCAATCACTTCCAGTTTACCCTTTCATAAGTCTCCTAATGAAAAAATTTACTGGAAAAATAGGGGACTTTCTAGTTCTCTTCTTCATACTAAGTGTGTTTTTGCTAAAGCAAATAAAGAAATACAGCATATGAAATCGATAAGAGCTGTGTTAAACAAAAACTGATTTTCTTCCCTTTTTTCCCTTTAAAAATTAAAATTGTACATTCTATAGTGATATTTAAATTTGTGTGCTGTTTTCAATTAGTATTCATAATTTCATATTATTCACTATTGTATCTGTTGGTGTACAGTTAAAAAGACACAACTTTCTAACAGATTCTAAGTTCCATTTGCACAAGGAAGATCTAGAAAGAGGATCTAATTTATAATATCCTGAACAGAAGAAGGAATATGATATTTCTACAGAAGTGTTGCTAAACAAAATATACACTACATCAACTAAAGTAAAAATTGAACAAGAACAGAACAAGGAAAAACTACAAAATTCTGAAAGCTGACAAGCCAGATAAGGCCCAGAAGACCAACCATATTTTGTGTTGCCTCAAGAGAAGTGTGATCAGCAGATGATCATTAGACTTCATGGTGGCCTTCCAGCACTTGAAGGGAGAATATAAACAGGAGGTGGAATGGCTGTTACTAGGGTGGATAGTGATAGAACACGAGGGAAAGGTTTTAAAATGAGACAGGGGAGGTTTAGGTTAGATATTAGGAGGCAGTTTTTCACATAGAGGGTGGTGACACACTGGAACAGGTCGCCCAAGGAGGCTGTGGATGCCCCATCCCTGGAGGCATTCAAGGCCAGGCTGGATGTGACTCTGAGCAGCCTGGTCTAATAGTTGCTGACTCTGCATATAGCAGGGGGGTTGAAAATAGATGATCATTGTGGTCCTTTTCAATCCAGGCCATTCTATGATTCTATGATTCAGGTGGAGGGACCTGATTCTGTGTATCTACTCTGTTCTCATGAGACTCCACCCGGAGTACTACACCCAGTTTTGGGGCCCCCAACATAAGAAGGACATTGAGATGCTTGAGCAGGTCCAGAGGAGGGCCACAAAAATGATCAAAGGGCTGGGGCACCTCCCCTGCAAGGACAGGCTGATAGTCTAGGGGAGCCTCAGCCTGGAGAGGAGAAAGCTGCAGGAGGACCTCATAGCAGCTTCTAGTGTCTGAAGGGGGCTACAAAAAAACTAGGGAAGGACTTTTTGTAAGATCATATAGTGGCAGGATGAGGGAAAATAGCTTTAAACTGGAACAGAATATATTAAGACTAGTTATTAGGAAGAAATTATTTACTGCAAGGGTAGTGAGACGCCAGAATAGGTTGCGCAGAGAGGTTGTGGATGCTCCCTCCCTGGAAGCATTCAAGGCCAGGCTGGATGGGATTGTGAGCAACCTAGTCTAGGGGGAGGTGTCCCTGCCTACAGAAGGGTGGTTGGAACTACATGAACTTAAAGGTTCCTTCCAACCCAAAATGTTCTATGATTTTATAAAAAAATCAAAATTAAAAAAAAAGAAAGAAAAAGAAAAGGTCAGTAGAAAAATCTGTCTCAGAATAAGATTCTATATCAAATACATACAGCAATATATAATTTTAAAGTAAAGTGTGTGATAATTATAATACAAAAACAAAAAACTTTTATTTTTATTTTATTTTACTTTTGTTCTGTTGACTCAAAGAAGATGAGCCCTTGAACTACACTTCAAGAAAGAACGATGGGATTTGAATAAAGGGGAAATATTTAGGTCAAGAAGAAAAACAAACAAACTTGAGTGTTAGTATAAATTCATGATATATTAAGAGCTTAGGACCCTTTATGTTGACAAAGTCAAAGTCTACTCTTTCATTTCAAAGTCTCTGTCACACATGCTATCTTTTCATTCTATTATCTAGTTTAGCTTTAAAAAGAGAAGTTCCAAGATATAATTTTAAACAATAGGGAGATATAACCTTTGTGCAACTGTTCATCAAATACTGTGAAGCTCTCCGACAAGTTATGCAATGTTTTATATTGATACACAAACTGACACCTTATAGGGCATTCAAACTCTAGAATTCCATAAGTAAACACTTCAGCATGAATAAATTGATTGATAAAAACTAAAAATAGAAAGAAAAGCTAACTAAATTATGATGCATTTTAAAAGCAACAAAAAATGGGTAAGAATTGTCTCTGAAATTTTGCATAAAACATCTCCAGTTATATGAAAAACCTTAGGCAAAGAAGATTCACTACGAGGAATATCTATCAGCAATCTGGATGAAAAGAAAATAAGCAATGACTCAGTTACACTTTATAAAGATTCGTCACATTCCAAGTCTTAATTCATATCTGCAATAATAATATCGTAGCCACTGCTAAAAGCTTGCAGTGCTGAAACTCTAGTCGTCTCTCCGCCTGTATCTATGGGCAGTATTTAAATACATTCACTTAAATCAGTATGGATTGCCCTTTATATATATACATATATATATATATTTTTTTTTTTTCTGAAAAGGTGTAAGAATTTTTCAAAAGATAGCAAACATTTTTCTGATAGCATGGGGAAACTCTTATCATAAATAGTTTCTGGAATAGAGACTAGCTTAGTTCATGAATGTTTCTGGAATACTACTGAAACTTTACTGTGGAAACTTAAAAGCAAATCCCTGCCAATTTTGCTGATAGTTAATATTACATAACTATTAGTGGATTATAAAACTGTAATTTCTAATTTTAAGAGCAAATACAATGAGTTATTATTATGTAAACTGAAAGAAAAATATTCAGCTCCCAGTCATGATTTCCCTTTCTAGCCAAATTCTTAAAGATGGAGAAAAAAAAAAAAAAAGATTAGCTTTGCAATGTGCTTGTAAGAGCAATAAAACCTGTGGAACAAAAAAAAATAAAATAAAATAAAATAAAATCAGAATTTATGACTCCTTCCAGAAAAATAAGTTGCTCATATTTATACTCACTCATTGTGCTTCCCAGCAGCTTTCCCAAGTTCAAATGATACCACATTGGATGGAAGAAAAGTGACTTAAAGCCATACAAAGCCTAGAATATGCAGTACTGATTTTTATCGTTAAGCAGACCTGGAATCATTTCATGGACTTCAGCCTTCTGCTCAACGATAAATATTTTCTCATCTGATTTCAAAACAAGTCAAAAATCTCACAGCAGCCTTCCACAATACAAGCTGCTCCAAAATACTTATTAGATTTCCTGGTTGACAAGAAACAGTTGAGATGCTGAAAAGCAATAGTCTCAGGTGTTCCAACTATATGGTCAGGGTACAACTTTGAATTTCTTCCTAGCTACGAAGTCTACAAGTCCTTGAATTAGCAGGAATCAGCACCTGAACACAGCAAGAATCTGCTGGCTCTTCCGAGAAGTCTGCCAGTATTTTCTAACATAGCAGAATGAAGCAGCATGTCCTTGTTTATACTCTGTGAAATAATATTGATGCATTTCTAACATCCTGAGAACAACCTCAACATGTTTTGTTGATTATTAATAACTCGATGAAAGTCATTCTTCTCCTTCATATCATATCCATACAAAAGGCACCAAGAGGAGCAGGAAGCAGCATCCTGTTTTATGTACTGATTCTTTATTTATATCTTCTAATTCTGACCGTGCCACAGCCACACTTGGTGATACTAAAACAAGGATCAGTAAGAAACTGAGGGAGTTCAAATCTGTCTAGCTAATAGTTTATGTTTGTGTTTCACACATTTCTAAAGGTACTGACCTTGACCTGGAATTATAGCATCATCTCTTCCCACACTGTACAATATTCAGAATTCTATTTTATCTCAGTGTAATCCTTTTGGTTACTCCTTCTCTATAAAGTTATTTTAATAATATTCAAATGCACACCCATTTGGAATTCAGAAAGAGGAAGCATAATAAAAAGTATTCTAGAGGAGCAGTTTCACCAAAGGAATTACTTCTGATTTCTTTCAGATTATAGCTATGCATCAGCAAGAAATTATCTAAAACAGTTGCTTACTTATCAAGTTACTGGAATAGGCGAAATACTCATACCATCTGCATATAAGCAAGGCTTTTGCAAAATATACCTTCTTGCTAGAACAAAATTTCCTAGTACTCATCATTTTTAATCGTCAGCGGTTCTAAAGATACCATCAGGAGCCCTCACACAGCTCCAGATTGAATGCACACACAACACATGCGCACTTGTGACTCAAGGCATTAAAGGAAATTTAGAAAAATAGACTGAACTATAGCATAAACTTTCTGCCTGCACTTATCAGTTTATGTGTCTCCTTCCTTTGAGAGTTGCTGATCCTAGGCTAACCCACTGCCAGAGTTAGTCCTCTATCAAACCACTGCCTCAAGAGCAATCCTGTAAGTTGGCCACTGTTCATCAGCAACTTTCAGTATTCACAGGTAAGGCCAGAAGGAGACTCCTGCACTCCCCTGCATGCAGATAAAAGGAATTAAAAGAGCAGGCTCACGGTAGTCTAAAATAAACATCCAAATAAACAAAAAGACTTCTTTCTGTATGTCCCAGGGAATTTTATCTGGAAAATAAAACCAAGCAGAGAATCTCATTTCTAATAGAGAAGAATATGCAAGAAGGCATAACCCACTGAGGAAAACAGACTCCTTCTCAAAGATTACAAGTTGTAAAACTGCAGTGGGATGACTCTTCGGAGAAATAAGCAGAAACCAAGCACAATCTCCTAATGCACACCATTGCTGGTGCTGACAGATATTGGGGACTGGTCCAGGAGCTGCTGCAGTTAGAAAAGCCTTCCTCACAGTCCAAAAGGTAGCTATTGCCTTTTCAGATGCTCTCCTCCAGAGAAATGGAAGTATGCTAAAGACAGGACGGCCAAATTAAGAAGAAAATCAAACAGTCTGCTAAGCAAATTTTGAAAATTTGTTAAACTTGTTACCATGGTCCTTCAATTGAGTCATTTTTAGAGACACTGAGTCAATATATGGCTTGGATTTTTTTTTTGTTGTTTGCTTGTTTGTTGTTTTGGGGTTTTTTTGTGTTTTTTTTTTTTTTTTGCTTGTTTTTTTTTTGTTTGTTTGTTCATTTGTTTTGTCACAGAAACCTTAAGTCAAATCCTTAACAGCAAAATGGGACAGCAGAAAAAACTCTCTTGCTGTTTTCTTCCCCCTCCCCAAAAAGAGAGGAGCTTAAGACATCAGATCAACATGGAATTTTACTTCTAAGTAAGTAAAATTAAATTGTTATTTCTGTCCATGAGTGTTCAGAATGGCAAAAATCTCACCCTGTACAATCTGAGTAAAATTCACATGCACACCAACAGAGTTTTGTAATGTTCCCACACAGAAAATACAGGAAAAGGCTCTGGTAAACTAAAGTGAGGAATCTGGTATGTAATACTGCAAATAGTTATTTTCATTTTTCACTGTGTAGAGTCTTGAGAACCAAACTAAGCAGAAACTTTATCAAACTTTTACATTGTGTAATCTTACTCTGACATCTGAGTAGGGCTGAAATTCTTCACTTTGTTCCTACAGGATTATGATTCAAGAACATTTGCCTGCAGTGAGGGTACAATATGCTCTTTTCATGGGGCTGTATATTTATGTGTCAACTGACAGCCTTGGGAGGTGAGAGTAAACCTTGGAGCAGGTGTTTGATCTAGACTGTGTAAGAGAACAAAAACCATTACATATGTCTAGGGATAATGCTGCCAAAAGAAAATAAAGCAAAAAATACTAGCATCACTTACATTTTGTGAACATTCAAGCCATACAAATGATTTACTGGAATTTTTCACAGGAAGAAAATTGTAGACTTAAGTTTATAAGAGACTACAAAGAAACCTGTGGTTTTAATTAACCAAGAAAATGAAGTATTTGACTATACCTTGTCAGTGAGCTTTGTTTACACATTCACTCCCCAGTATATGTCTTTATCATTCTTGTTTCTCAATTCAGCCACTCACAGAATGAATGAAAAGTGCAGGAAGTGATATCTGTTGGTGCTAAGTAAAAGTCTGTTTGATTTACAACCCACATTCAGGTGCAAGAAAAGATAAAAGCAACTCCCCAACACCAATCCAGAATCTGTTCAGATAACAAAAAAGTGAAGAGTAGCACCATTGTTAAGAATGAGTTTTGAGATTTATTTCAAATTAATAGTCACTCAGAAACCGAAGATCTGCTAGTGGCTAGTGACTAAAATAGTTTCAGCATGCAACATAACCTTTAGCTTATAAAAGGATGGTAGAAACTAATACCTAAAATTTATCTTCTCTCTAGTTGTCCTTTGTGTGATTTACTGTAGCATGAAGTTTAACTGACATAAAGTTGGTTAACAAAAACAAATTAATGTAAATTATACTAATTATTTCAATTTAGGATTTTTCATTCCCATAAAATGCCATCAAAACCACCTCAGAAACAATGTTTACCACCAGTTAGTTAAGAAAAGACTCGAATTAAAAGATTATTACACTGGGTTACCACTGTAAGGACTCCATTGCCTGAATACTGAGACAGTGCTACTGTCCATCTGAGGTTTTAACTTCATATCAACTCAGAAGTCTCTATGACGTACAGGCTGCTTTTGATAAGAGTAGCATGCTTTCAATAAAATTGCAAATAAAATTGTTAAATTATTTCTTACAGTGAAATATTTCAACTTCAGGGAAACTCTGAAGCCACTTTCATGTGACTGTGTTTGAAAAAAGCAAACAGCAGCACTTCTTACAACATTCATTACATGCAATTCATTACAAATTCAGAAAAGAAATCATCCCCCAAAAAACAAGTTTAACTAGTATGTATATATATATTCTGCCTCATTCAGCGTGAGAGATGCAACTAGTTCATTATAGAGATCATACCATGCCAGAAAGAACGTTCACTTAGCTCAACATCTGAGTTTCTGGAATTCCAGAACAGTTTTAAGAAAGAGGATGAGAATACAGAAAGGTTGATTTGTAATTTCCACTGTAAAATACTGTTTTGCTGTATTAGGAGGAACTTACTGTCTCCACTTTGCAAAATTAAATTCCTGAAGATCCATATACTATTAGCAAAGCTGAGATGTACCTAAACTTGAAAATTTTCTTTTTCCCTTCCAAAATTAGTACCACAAAGGGAAAGCAGAAAAATATCATTGTCTGCTGAATTCAGCTGTATGTTGCATGAAAGTATAATCTAGGTTCACAAGGTTCTTATCATGAACAATTTAACGAGATGCTTTTAGTACTTTATTTTTTTTGCATACTTTTTATTTTTATATATTCATCAATCATTGGTGACTCAAAGAGCAACAGCATGAAGTTCAGCAAAGGAAAACACTGGACACAAGCACAGACTGGGAGGCAAGTGGCTGGAGAGGAGCTCATCAGAAAGGACCTCAGGCTGCTGATAATGGCAAGCTCAGCATAAGCAAACTGCATTATGAGGTGCCTTAAACAAAGCACAGTCAGCCTGTATTTGTGTAGCCTACAACTACTAAATACAGTAAGAAGTTAACAGGAGATCTGAGTCATTACATTTAAATATTTTATAATTAGAAACTTCCTAAGTTTCAGCAATCCTAAAACTCAAGGAAAAAAATAATTTACAGATTCAACATATGTCAGAGAGGCTACACTCTGTGGGTGACACTTTCTAACATTGACATAGCACAAATGAACTTTGTTCTCCAATTAATTCTAGTGCATGACCCAGCTATCAGTGAAACAAAGAAAAAATTACTGTAGCATTTGGATGATGCACACAACAATGGAAATTTGAAAACTAAAACACTCTGATGACCAGGCATTTACTGCTTGGCTAAAGAGACTGTCAAGACTATCAGAACTACATTTTTTTCAAAAGGTTTGGTATGGAAAAAATAAAAGAACTAGGAAATTTTTATAAGGCCATGCAGCAACACTATGAGGGTAGATTTAGACTGGACAGTAGGAAGAAATTCTTTACTGTGAGGGTGGCGAGACTAGAACAGGTTGTCCAGTGAGGTTGTGGGTGGCCCCTCCCTGGCGGTGCTTAAGGCCAGGCTGGATGGGGCTTTGAGCAACCTGATCTAGTGGGAAGTGTCCAGGGGGTTGGAACTAGATGATCTTAAAAGTCCCTTCGAACCCAAACCATTCTATGATTCTATGATTCTATAATAAACTCTAGCTTTATGTTTCTTACTACCATTGTTCCAGAATAGTACCTTTTCCTTTCTTCCACCATCCCCTAATAGCTAAAGAGGACAAGAGGAATCATGTGCTGTAGCTTGTTAGGTTCTTGCCAACTCACTGCTAAGATACAATCACAAAGAGTAAAGAAGGATGCTTTTAGTCCATAAAATCTAAGAAAACAGAAATCATGCAGTCTTGTTTTCCAAAAAGACTGAAATTAATAAGAAGCCTTCATTAAATGGCTTCTGTAGAAAATTGAGGGTACTAGCTAGCTTGCAGGGATTTCAAATGTTTCAAAGATCCAGAATACATTTCTTAAATGGATGACATGCACAGCTATCCCGGGCACTCAGAGGAAAGCTAATCTGCAATCCAGCCATAGTTGAACTGTGATACTATAGACATGCTACATATTAATCTAACCCGAGTTTCAGGAAAATCTAAGTAATAGATGCACATAGATTGAGCTGACTAGGAAGAAAATGTCCAAAAATATCTGTTAATAGAAACCTACAAAAGCTAAGAAAACACTTAGCACTTGATAAAGATTTAAATGAACTATCTAAAAATCTGAGAACTAGACTATACATAAACAGAAGTGTGTGAATTCGCATCTATATATAGATACATATATGTATATACATGTATCTATCTTTCTGTAAAACGATCTGTTCATATTTATTGAAGACATTCGAGTTCCATTTTCCTCATAAGGGACTGTAAAGTATAAATACTTTTTTCTATATTGTAATTTATATACCTGATCATGGAAAGGATACAGGCCATGGCTTTGAAATACATTACATTTTTAATTGCACATTTTAAAACAGTGTGCACATAGCATTCCTTACTAATCAAAAAGTAAAGCATCATAGTAACAAAAGACACACATCCTCTGTCAACATTCACCAATATGTAACTCTGACATTAAGCATTTGCAATTTTATGAAAACAAAAACTTCACATATTTTCAAAAATATGCGTTAAGGTCCTAAAATCCATGTTCTTTAATTTGCATTAGTATCCAACTTGAAAGGGGCAAAGTATATAATAGCTTACATGACAGTCATAGCAATTCCTACCTGTGGTGAGGAGAAATCTTAAAAAAAGGTAGGACCAAACAGAGGGTAGTGAGGGCAACAAAGTCTTTCCACCAATTTCAGAAAGATTCTGAATTAGGTATTACCATAACAGGTGACTTTCCAACTAATTTTTTCCTGACTTATAAACAGATTTCGTAACTTACAAATTGATTGTTTGAAGTCTGCTTATTTCAGAACCTGGGACACACATGAATGATTTTTCCTGCTTTTCCTATACGACTGTTTTCAGAGCAAGATATACATGAATTAAAGACGTTTTGTGTTATTATTCTATCCCTGGAAAGGGTAAAAAAGAAAGAAAGAAAATGTTTACAGGTAAACCAAAGAAAAAAAATCAAATAATAATTCTGGTTTCCTAGCATTAACCCTCTGACTTATTCATAGATATAAATTACATCTAATAATAGAAGAAAGTCTTCACAAACTCTTCTTCAAGTAATTTGTAATTAGATTTCACTTACGTGTGCTCTAAATCAACATTCAGCAGAGTCCATCAAACTGAGCACATCCACAGTAACTGTGAGGTAGCCTGATTTGCCTATATTGCTTCTAATATCACGCATTTAAGTTTTTGGTGCAGCTCTGCAGAACATGCACTGTAGCCACAGAGCTCAAGTAACAACACACATAATGTGAAGAAGCCCTGTGCACAGATCTATAAATACACTAACTGTTGTATTGACTTTTTTAAGAAAGTGAGTTGAGATCTTTTAATGCTGGCTTGTTTTAACAAATTGAAGACTGACTTCATTAGAGACAGACATTTCAAGACAGATAAAAAAGAATACTGAGGAGGATGTCTTCCTTTGTACTCAGCTATCTAGCTATATTGCCAAAAAACACCTGACTCCACATAACAAGTTCACCTTAATTATCACAGTGGTGCACTGGCTTCTCACTAAGTACTGTGAAAAACCAGAATAACTCTCTTTGATTTGAGAATTCCATATTTCAAAGAGGTCAACTGTTTCTTTGCACCACGACATCACAAGCTTCTCAAGACCAGTAATCTCCAGTGTACCAGGCCTAGAACTGTTCCCCATAAAATGTGACTATGCAGGAGCAACAAAGCAGTAGTCCAAATGAATCAACTTTAAGGCACGCAATCTTTAGTTCATAGCTCTGTGTGAAAATGAGTTTCATGTTACTGCTCAAGTTAATGCTGCCTATGGTAAATGTATTGAGTATTGATAGGAGAATTACAAGAGCAATTATACATATAGCAAGAAAATGCTTATTCCTACATAAAACTCAAACAAAAGAAGTAGATATGATAATTTGTTTTGATAATCTTAACATGGCAAAGATGTGACAATTCAGTGACAAGAACAGACACATAACTATAACTGCAAGACAAAAGAATACACTGTGCAGAGCTAATTCCAATACTGAACGTCTGTAGGTCACTCCAAAAGTAATGCCTCCTATTTCTTCCCATGGAAACAGCAGGTATAAAGAACATAATAACACCATTAGTTAGAGGATATTCTCAGCTACAAGACAGTATTTCACAGTGTGGACACCACCATTAGCTACGCATTTTTGCCAGCACTGAACAAGAGCTTGCATGCTGAACTTGTTAAAACCTGCATCAGCAAAGGCAACACAGTGTCGCTGTCACCATTGCTAAAACGTACCTCCCAGCACCTCAGTGGGCTCACATCCACTGTCTGGTCTCTATAACTACGATCTCCATAGTAAGACATTGATGAATGTCAACAAGTGCAAGTTTTTATCATAGAATCATATGAGCCGAAAGAGATCTTTAAAGGTCATCTAAATCGACTTCTCAGCAGGGACATCTACAGCTGGGTCAGGCTGCTGAAGACCCCATCCAGCCTGAGCCCGAATGTCTCCAGGGATGGAGTATCCATCACCTTCTGCATGGAGGAATTCAGTGACACACCCTTGCTTCATAAGCACATCCATGTCAGATGCCAATTTGTCAGATTGTTCCTCTGCTGCCATCTGTTGCACAGCAGCAAACTGAAACAGAATATTCGTGGGAAAGTTCATACTAGCCATACCAGCAACATCACTGACAGTGTGGGCCAATATAAAAAAAAACGGAGGCATTTCTTTTGGAGCAGTGCTCATAATATGCTGAACTATCTCACAAGCATCACAAGGACTTACATACTACAAAACAATTTGCTGCTGTTGAAATTCTGTGACAGCAGCCTTCACGGTATCTTCACAAAATCTGTTTGTATTGTGACCCATTGGGAAAACACATTTTCTTTAGTGCTGACAAAAACAAAGTCTGAATAGAAGTTTCTACAATGTCTTGATTCTTAAAACATACAAAACAAAAAATTGACTTAACGTACAGAAAGTGTTAAATAGCAGCAAAGGGCTAATTATACCATACTAACTTCCTTTTGTCTGGTATAAAAGGACATTTTCTTACTTTGCCTGGTTGAGTATAATAGCCTATGAATTACGAGATCAAAGCAGCAAACTGTATGTTTTCTAAAGTAAGAGTTTCCTTCACCAAGTTTTACACTTACTACAGCTAAAAGAGCTGTGTGAAGGGATCAGCACTAAACCCAAAGGACAGGCTGTGCACAGCAAGAAAGAGAGCAACTCCCTCGTGCTTTCTGCAGGTCACTACCAAGGACCATGTTAGCAGATCCACACCAGACCCTTAACAGGCAGCTCTGCTGCTACCAGTAATTAGCTTGGACAGCTCTGGCTCCAGGAGTAGCAGCAAGGCTACACCATAATGAGCTCAGCTGGGATTAGCAGGACAGGGCAGGGAACCAAGAGAGCTGAGGCATTCTGCATTGCGTATGTATCACAGAGATCAAACAAGGATGGCTGGCTAGGTTATCCCCTCACCACCTCATTCCAAAAATGAAGCACGGCAGTGTGTAAAATACAGGCTAATGAAGAGCGACACCTCCAACAGATGAGAGCCACATTAATTAACACAATCCCTAGATCATGGAATACAGTTTCTGTTAGTGCTAGCAAACTTGTAACTTGTCACTGATTTAAGAGGGAGAAAAGAGCTGATGTTTTCCTTTCTGCTTTTGGCAGAAGATGGTTTTATCTCGGAATTTTGCAAGGAATTCCTTTTATGTGGCCTGCAAGGCACAACCTTCACAAAAAAAAAACAGCAGCATGTTTCTTAATGTAAACACCACTTAAGAGGCAAACTCACTTTTCAATCAATAGTTTTTTGTGTTCCCTTTTGAAAAAAGCCAGTTCATTCCACATAGCAGCAAAATCCTCCTGACAAAGCTGGCAGGCATCTGCACGCTGGTATCTGCCTTTACTGCTTGCAGTCCTGTTTGTGAGTGAAAAGAGGTGGTTCGTTTTTTAAATAACTACATGCTTTAGGACCACTATAATTGAAAAAACACGTTTTCATTCACAGCATACAGATTCTTAACTATAGCATCTATTGAATACTTGATGGATGAATGGAGGCATACGTTCTGTGAAGAATGACACCTTAAATGTATTATAAAAAAGTTCATTAAGTAGTTTGAGACAGAAATCTAACTGGTATGGTAACAAGATACTCTTAACTGAGAGCAGTATCATTTGGGTTTATTCTGTCAGAATTCCTTATAACACTAGTAGGTGAAAGCAAAAGGTGAAACCATCACCAATCTCTTGCAGAAAAAAATGAGAGACACCAGCTCCTAAAATGCCCCTGAAAAGCAGTCTGGAAGTTGTATTAATGCCTGCTCGAATTCAGTTGTTGATCTACTGATTAATTAAAAATAAGGAAAAATAAACATTATTTTAAATATTCATTAATTTCAGACACTCCTGCAATTTGAATTTCTATGTGCATGGAAATAAATTTTCAGCGAATGTCATAACCTCATAAAGCCCCATCATCTTTGCAGTCCCTTATGTCAGTGCAAGTTGTATGTACATTGACAGGTAGATTAGGTCCCATCAGCTGCCGTACAGATAACAAACTCTATCCTACGGAGAATCAGAAAGAATAGGGACCTCCATCACAGAGAGGATCATAAGTATCACGTAAATACTTGATACTGATTTCTTAATGCACAATTTACATTACACCAGCAATATAAACCTTTTTGAGATGTCGAAATAATGGTGTAAGGCATAACAATTGACAGACAGCTTTTATTTGTGACTTGGCTACTCTCCCTTGTCAGCATATTAAAATAAAAAAAAAAAAATCCCTTTCAGTATCATCTTACTTCATGAAATTCTATTCTGATTATAAAAAACAGAAAGCCTAATTCTTAGTTCAACTTAACAAGAGTTTAAAAAAAATCAGATTAACGAATAAAGTCTTCAATACTACACTTTCCACAATATCTACTTTTCCCAGATACCCTCCTGTCACAACACAAGCAGATCTAATTTATTTTGAACAGAAACAGGGGTTGCTCTACTCTCTCCTTTTTTAGTTTGCCATTTTTTTTCTTTTTTCCCTTTCTCATCTGTCCTTTTTTTAAGCTATCAGAACTAGAATTCTCAAAGCTTCACTATATATGAAAATTTGAATTTACCACCTCTAGGCTGAATTTTTTTTCCTTTTAGCTTTGTTGTCTCTGTGAACCATGAATGCCTACTTAGCTTATAGACACAGAAATAAACAACTATCATCCAGAAGGTTTTCAGCTTGCACTGAAATAAAAAAACTCTGAGAGAAGTACAAGATAAAATCCACCCTTTATTCCAACATAAACAAGACCTTTCTGTTCTAATTTAAAAAAAAAAGTACTAGTTATTTGTGCTTCTGTATTTCAAAAGAATCCTCCTGTGCTACCAATGCATATAGCATTACTTTATTTTCATCTAGACTTTTTTTTTCTTTTTAAAAGACAAACCATGCTTAGGAAATGCCACAGTATTAAAAAATGTACTTAAATAAGTCAAAGCATGAAGTATATATGAGGGACAGTTTTCATTCACAGTCAGCCTAGATTCTCTAAATGGTTACTGTCACTTTTGCAGCAGTTTCTGTGACTATTTTTTCTCTGTAGAGATCTCTTAAGTCTGTCTGAAGATGATTCAGGATTGCACTAATTAAGAAAAGAATTATTTCTAGTAAAACACATGGATATACAAAACTGTGGGTGCTTGCTGAAGTCCTACAAAAGGATCCAGGACATCAGGACTCCCTTGAAGTAAGGCCCAAAACCTGTACCTCAGCAGTGTTTAATAACTGAAGTGATAAAAAATGTCTTTATGTTTTTAAATGCAACTGTTTACCAACAATACTAACTCTATGCTAAGGACTTCCCAAAACAAATTTCTCCATAAAATTTTGACTGTTCTGTATAGAATGGTGAATTACAACTAGGATATTGACTATTTAAATTCTGATGTGCTAGAATTTTCACATTCTCTTTTTTATCCACTCATAAAGATATTTTACTGCAATATTTTTATAAAATGATCAGAAATATTTGATTTTATCACCATTTAACATTTGAAAAAATCCTGCTCTTCATGCACATACTCTTTTCTCTCTGTACGAAGGGATATTTTAGGATTATCCTCAGTTAATGCTTGAATCACTAAATGTTTCACACAGAAGCTATTATTTTTTTATTGTTTAATGAAAAAAACTATTTTAAAAAACTGTTTGAAACATAAGGAGCAATTGTTCCATTATAGAAAATTCAAAACATACACAGTCAACAAATTAATCAGCTGGGGAATTAGACAAGCCTAATAAGCAGCCCTAGCAGACCTCTGTCCAGTACTGACTCAGAATGAGATCCTAATAAAATACGTCAAGGTGTCAGCTCAACACATTTTACTCTTGGTTACAACTGTAATTTTTGTCATATAGAGGTACGTCGTGTATTCTGCTTTAACAAAGTCTTGATTACCACATATCAGCTTCTTGTTTGAAATCAAATTCTCTTTTGAATGCCTACATAATAATTTTGTTCAGATTTCTAGTGTAAGGGAAATGTTTTTAATGAGCTATGTAACTTACCTGCTATCATCCTCTTCCCACTGCTTTAATTGCTCTTTTAGTGCTCTGTAGTTGGTCTGTAACATCTGCAGCCTTTCTTTGCGTTTTTCATGGGCTGCTCTTAGCTCATCACTTTCTTGAGTCTGAATAGCGCCAAAAAGAAACAAAATCAGTTTGGCAAAAGGCAAGAGAATTTCAAAGATCTAAAGAAAAAAAAAAAAGTTCTACTTAATTAACTGTTAAAAGCCTAAAAAATCTAAACTTAAATGTAAGGAATTACAGTCTCTGTAAAAATACAGGTTCACTATTTTTCAACTCTAATTTTGAAGACAATTTGTCAAACCTTTTTTTACGTGTTCCTAAAAAATTTTAGAAAACGTCATATCAAAATATCTGTGTTCATCTTGTGAATGTATCAGAGTAACATACCTAAAAATGCGTAGACTGAAAAAATATATATTTCCCTATGAACGACTTTTCTTTCTGTATGGAAAAGTACTGGCCACAATGAAATCCACATTAAAAAAATACCTCAATTTAAATGATATCAAGGTTCCCTTAATTTTTATATATATATATATATATATATGAGCCTGCCATATATATATATATATAAACCCATGCTTTGGCCAATACCCATGCAACAAAAAAAGGAAGATGAACAAAGCTTACAATAATTTTATTAATAAAAAAACTTCTTTTTCACAGAACGGAAAAATAAGATGTGCCTTGAGTCACACAAGAGGATACCATCGTGAAAGTTGGAAGCAATAATTTAAAAATCATTAAAAAATCATGTTTCCATAAGGACAATACTGTGTTCTGAAAATAAATAAATAAATAAATAAATGAAAACACATGCAAAAAAAAAAAAGAACATTAAGAGGAGGACATTCTGTAGTGTGAAGAACGTTGAATTCTGGCCTATAGTAATAAAGAAGTTACCAGACAACATCCAGTGGTAAAAACCATTCTCATTGCTGCATTTTCAATTCAGTAAGTATTCTGCTTGTACACTGACTACTGAACAAGCTCTTTAAGATCTTTGTAAGTTACAATACTTTATTTATATGCATTATATGCGTGCTTGTATGCATAATATAAGCAAGGAAGGCTTTCAGTATTAGCCCATAAATAACACAGACTGACATGCAATAAGAATTAAACCCCAGTATAAAAAAATGTTAAGGGGTTCTAAGAAGTGCTAACTACAAGATACTTAGACTAAATATAGTTTCTGAAATACTGCCCAGTTTTCATGACACATTATAAGAGCTGAAAAAACATTAGCCAAAAAAAATCAGCTGAAATTTCGTATGCTGCTATTTATGTAATAAGATTGCTTGATATTGCTAGTGAAAAATCAATCAAGTTTGGTAAGACACTGCAAAGTAGTATCTTCAATATAAAACCTATTCAGCATAAAGCCCATAAGTATTAAATGTAAAGTTTATTAGTGTCAGTGCGTTTTCAAAGGTGTAACTAAGAGCAGACCATGGCCTCCTCTATTGATAAATCTAATTTTTTCATTATTGCTTACCTGTTTTATTATCCATTCCCTTACAGTTACTACCTTGTCAATTGCTCTGTTCTTGCCAAGGAAAAAATTAGAGAAATAATTGTCCTAATCACTTTGTTTTATTAACGCATTAATCACTTCAGAACTTTAAATTTACTCTGTTATTTCCATAAGCCCAGTTTAGCTCCACCTTCCCCTAATTTAGTTATATTTTGTAATAACTAAGCTGTCTTGTATATAGTTTTCTGTGTAGTGATGGAAATGGGATGGAGCAACCACCTCCAGCAGTGGATCTCCACATTATTCTCCACCTCTCCATAGCCATGCTGTAATACTTCATGTCACACACTGACAGGTAAAATCCAATCTGCAACAGGAACTACTCATCCACCACTGAAATTCATCCTGTTATTATCACAGCTAAGTTTAACAGTGTTCCTTCTCACACAATCATGTATTAAGTTTCCCCTACAGACTAGTCTACATGTTTTGGTCCAATAATCTACAAAACTTTTGAACTTTAATCAAAAAGAATGAGAAAATTTAAAGTGAAGTTCTCTTGCTTTTTTTAGTGACTTTCCCTGAAAAGTCAGGGATGTCTTCTTTAGATTATGCCAGAGATCACAGCTTCCAACAACCAAACTCCCTCACTTCTTAAAGACAACCATATACTTTGTGGGCACCAGCTTAAGTACCAGCTTGATAATATGTCACTCAAAATTCATTAAAACACTTTTATTTGCTTTGACACTGTCTTTCCTATAGAAAAGTGAAATACAGGATGCTATGTTACTTTCTAATATGTCTTGGTACTCAGAAATGAAGTAGATTCTGTATCAAAACTACAGACACTGAAGTTATAAGAACTTACACATTTCTCTTGTCTATATTACTAGTAATTACAGTAAAAGTTAAAGTTCCCTGGCTAGAACTGAGTCAGCTGATGAGAACTGGAAAATCCTGGTATGGGACCTTCCTTTTTCTGCTTTTTTTAATACTGACTGGGGCATCAATTGTACCCATGGCTGAAAAAAAACATAAATAAAGCTATTCAAATCCCTTTTATTTATTTATTTATTTTGGGCTAATGTCCCAAATATACAATGCCAATAAAATTACTTTGATGCTGTTCTCACCTTATTAGTTGCCATGCTGGCAATGGCCTAATTGAATTCTGTATGTTGTGACATAAGAGATCTCAATACACTGACCCATGCCACCACAGCTTTTTCAATTAATGAATATTACAAAAGAAGTGAACCAACGTGGCTACAAATATTAAAGGAGCTCATATTGTCAGTTTCATGGGTAAATATAAGAGTTAGCTTTTAAGGACTTCATGGATTAGAGAAATGATGAGGGGAGATCCCACACTTATAATATATGTAGGTTGCTCTGAAAGTAATGCCTCCTCTTTATTTCCATGGAAAATACAAAGGATACAAAAAGTGCAGTAATACAAGTTGATAGAGCAAATTCTCAGCTACAAGACACTGTTTTTCAACATAGGCACTGGTATGCATTTTTGCCTAGCAATGAACAAGAGCCTGTATGCCATGCTTGTAAAAATCTGCACAGTGGTCTGGAATGTGGCTTGCATGAGAGCACATTGCTATTGCCATTGCTGAAACACATTACCTACCACCTCACTGTGTTCACATCCACATCCATTTTGTCTCCAGAAACATTCAGTGTGCCAATGAATGTCAATGGCTGCCATTTTTTCTGCATAGAGAAACTCACTGACACACCATCGCTTCAGATGCCCTTCCATGACAGGCACCACTCTGTCAAGAGTGCCCCTCTGCCACCATCTGTCACATCTGTCACACACAACAAAATGTAATGTAAATTGTTAGGAAGGTTCAGCCTCTACTGCCATACCACCAGCTCCCACCTCTAATGTCACGAGTCAACAGAATAACACAGAAGGCATTACTTTCAGAGCAGCCCTCATATAGGCTGCAGATTCTGAAGCTATGCTTCAGGAATAAACAGAAGAAACAGCAAAAGCAGTAAGGCAAGTATGATAACTGATCTGTGTTATGAGGCCATGAGCAAAGAATAACAGTATTTCCTCTTCTACATTTGCTTAGAAATTCAGAGTGTTTCTTTTCACTTCTCCTTCCAGAAGAAACCCCCAAGCAGCTTGGGACTTTGCATTACTCAGAGCAACAATCATACACTGATGTGCTAGTTTTTGCAGCAGAGGGTGGAACAACTTTAGTACACACCACTACAATCATCTGTAGTAACTGCCAGGCCAACATGGAGTAACAACCACAATGCCTGTCAAAGGTAAGTTCTCAGGCACAGTTGATAAGACCTGCATCTCCCAACCGAGAGAAACAATACAAAATTAATCTTTTGCATCCCCAGGAACAAGGAGCAAGACAGAATGAAAGACCTACTTAAATCCAAATCATCGTTCCTATTCATATACTGCGTGTGTAGCATGACAAACTGCCACTTGTGATAAAATACAATTGCTACTCACATTCTTTTGTAAAATCGACCTATCAAATAGGAGCACAAGGAAGGAACTCTGGAATATGCCCTGCAGGACTGCATGAATTTTTACACTTGATATAATCAGTACTACATACAACCAGTACCATTTTAAGATATATTACTGATCAACAGAAAACAAAAAAGGAACAGAAGGAGAGAATGAACTGTAAACGATTGTAAATGTTTATGAAAATATGACTCAGAGTTTGAGTTTTGGTTTTGTTTGATTGCTTTGAGAGGCATTCGGAAGTGCAACAAGAAACTAATAGGTCATTTTGAATGTTGCCATTTTCTTCCTCAAGAAAAGCAAACAAACAAATAAACAAACAAAAGCCTAGAAAATTGGCAATTGTAATATATGCTCAGTGAAGCCTTTCTACCAACTAGGTTTTTTTAGTTTTATTTCACTTTACAGTATCCGTTCGAACAACCTCTTCTGAGGCGTAACTTTTAAGAGTACAAGGGGTAACATCTGTTCCAAGTAATTGACTTCAGAATTTAAAATATTGGCTTCACTGTACGATAAAATATTTTCTTTGTACTTTGTGCTTCATTTTACTTCTATATGAATACATGAATTTCCCGGAATGCATATTCTCAAAAACAAAATTTGAAAAAGGATGTATTCTTGATAACATAGCTTGAAATTCAGGCTGTCACAGGATGGTAGGAGATTCTTTGCAGTAAAGAAAAAAAGGCAAACTAATGGAGAATGTGCTCTTATGCTAAAAGTCCAAAACAATATAAACATAAAAAAATCTGCATTTTGCAGTTTTTAAATGCTTGTTTATGTTGGTATATCTTTATCTATGCAAGCTTAAAACTGGAGGATGTCTTACTGTAGTGTTGCTCTTTTTGTTTTTATTTTTTTTTAAGCGTTCACCTTTAGCTTTAGGTCTTCTCTAAGTTTTCACTCATCCTTTCGGCTATTTTAAGTTTCCTTACCTCCTCTGACTTTCTAAAAGAGCTCTTCGGGGACAGAGACCTTGAACGTTTCACAGGTGGTTCCTGGAGAATAAAACAAGGACATGGTTGAACTAGTTGGAACACCGGATTATAAAAGACATGCAGAATTAAAGAAGAAGTAATTTTGAATACTAATAATGAATTATAAAAAAAAAAAAATCTGCATGGAATACCAGAGAAATAACAAGCAGAATTACCACAGCGCTACCACTAAAGGTTTCTCTGTGACTCGTTAATGAGAATATTCATTTACATTTACATTGTTTCTTTCAGAATAATGATGTCCCATTAGGGAAGACTAAAGGGTTATAGACTCAGAAATGCAAGAAACCTCATTACAAAGGAGGGGATAGAGGCTGGTCTAATTGCTCTATAAGGGTCCAAGGTTACACTTGATAGGACAACCAGAAACAAGAGGGAAAGGATTTTTTTCCCTTTGAAATAGTTTAACACACTGTGAAGTTGAAGGAACAATATGCTTGAGGAATATAAATACAACAGACAGTAGATCTTACACCATAATGACCATATGGTCATTAACTATAATGTGACTAACTAGAGACAAGAATATGTGTTTATATTATGTACAGCTTCATATAGCAATCTGGAGAAAGAATATGTGAAAGTAACACTTAAACTGGGCAGCTTTCTTGATCATTCTGTGTCATAAGTCCTAACTGCAAAGAAAGACAGACCTCATAAAATTAGACTTTCTGATTTTCGGAATAACTTTGGTAAAGGACAGGGAAACATTAATACACAATTAGCAACTCTGAGATAAAACACAATTACAAAAATGAATAAAGTAAAACAAAAAAATAATATTAATTGTAATTAGTGATGCTGCATGCTTCCATTTTCACTGTAAAATAATTGATTTAGAGAAATACTGCTTATTCTTGACAGTTCTTTTATGTAACAGAAGAAACCAGAAAGAATTATTAATGAACATTTACAAGTGTATTTCTAAATGTATGGTTTTATATACAGTATAACACTGTACTAAGAATAGGTCTCCTTGAAATAGGAAGATTACTATTTTTTTTTCCTAATATTCTGGTAGAGATATTGAAAAGTTCCCTTCCATTAATAACTGCTGATATTAGTCATCAATGCTTTTAACATTGCATTGAATGAGATCAATCCCTCTGAGATATCTGAAGCACAATATCTCAAGATCAACATACAAAAATCCTACTCACCTTCAAAGTCCCAAATTTCTTGAATAAAGTCAATACCTTAATAGAACTACCCAATTCCTAATCACTGCATATTCATATAACTCCCTAAAAAAATGAAGCGCATCATTTTTGAAGAAATGGTAAATTAATTCCTAGATAAACTTTACACTTTCCAAGAAGACTTGGAAAATCCATGATTTTTCTAAAATCAGGAAAAAATGGTCAAAGTGTTGCATCCACCGCCGAAGATGAAAACAAAACAAAACAAAAAGATGTGGACCAGCCATCACCAAGGGAAATCAGGTAGTGAAACTGTAAGGTGGAATGGAGAAAATGCAAAAAATGTAGGAAAAAGTTAGATTTATAGATTTGCTGCTTTAATCAAAGGTGATCAGATACAATGAGCAGTAATAGTTTAATATAAAAGATTTTCTAAATAGCTACCTAGGACTGTGCTGTGAATCTTTTCTACAACTGACATATAGGGCCAAGTTATGGAAAATAATAGAAAAAATTCTAAGTATTGAGAGGCATTGAAATACAGTGTTGTGAGTATAAGCAGCACTGGTGATGAGCACTGAGAAATATGCTATTCTTTTAGCACATTTTTACCTGCTTAGGTACAGATCTTTGGAGAGAAGGAAATGTGTCTTGGCTTTGCAGCTGCACATAGCCTGTCCAAAGGCAATCTTTGTTCAAAAGAAGGAATTTAATTTTCCTACCAAGACAGAAGAGACTGTGTAGTAAAGTGCACTGAAATTTGATTGCCTGAGGCTGCTGCAAAACTCAATTTGGAAGATGGCATCTGTAATTCTCTTATCACAACTGAAAACTTTGCTGCCACCATCAAGCTTAGGCATATAATTTTTAATTTCATCTTCAAACACTGCAGTAAATTTAGACATCTGTATTAGAAAAATGCCCAGCTTTTCATATGTGTTAAATATTTTCTAAATGTCTAGTAGTACCAAAAAGTCCAGTTTTATGAGCAAAGAACAGTCAGTTCAAGTCAGTCAAGAGTACCAACAGAAAACTTTCTAATGATCTTAAATCACACTTATAAAAGACTAAAGCAAATAGCAGACAAACAGAAACAACAAGACTTGTAATATTAACAGATATGAAACTAGGTGGAGGAAGATGTATTGTGAAGAAATGGCTGATAAGTGAATGTACCTAATACACATTAAATGACAACAGAGGTAGTACAGGAAGCACAAAAAGCAAAGTTGTCTCTTTTTAAACAATTTCCTGTTACCAGCCTGTACCATGAAAGACAGTGAGGAGAAGACCAGGAAAATCATGATCTTGAATTCAACAAATTATGTGTCACAGTCATAAGGCAAGCCTGATAAATAAAACAAAATATAATAAAATAAAAACAATAACAAGAAAAAACAACAGCCACAATAACAAAAAAAAATACCAGGGAAGTTCACAGAACAGGCAAGGTTGGAAGGGACCTCAAGGATCATGAATCTCCAACACCCTGCCACATGCAGGACCACCAACCTCCTCATTTAATGCTAGACCAGGCTGCCCAGGGCCCCATCCAGTCTGGCCATGAACACCTCCAGGGATGGACGGGGCATCCACAACCTCTCTGGGCAGCCTGTTCCAGCACCTCATCACTCTTCTGTAAAGAATTTCCCCGACATCCAACCTGAATCTCCCCTCCCTCAACTTAAAACCGTTTCCTCTTGTCCTGCAGTTATCTACCCTTTCAAAGAGTTGATTCCCCTCCTGTTTGTAGGCTCCTTTTAGGTACTGAAAGGCTGCAATGAGGTCACCCCGCAGCCTTCTTTTCTCCAGGCTGAACAAGCCCAGCTCCCTCAGCCTGTCTTCATAGGGGAGGTGCTCCAGTCCCCTGATCATCTTCATGGGAAATGTCTTGGAAAACTTTTCTGAAACAATACAGATCAGATCAATGTCTGCTGCCAAGCTCTGAAGGCAGTGGGCAGAAACTTTAATATATTTCATCAATTGAAAAAAAAAATGAGAAACAGTGTTGAAGGTGAGCCACAGGCTGACAGAGCACAAGATGCAGTTTTTTTAGAAGAATAATGTCTAATTCTTGATTACCAATGTTTCAACAGGAACATGAGTTAATTTCTGCATTTTAAAAGATATATTGTAACTTGAAATTATATAAATACTAAGAGGAATGCTGTAGAACACATATTAGTACAACCGATTACAACTCCCATTTCTCACAGAAGCTTTAGATCAGAAAAAGTGAACAGACTAGGGCTGTGTTACTGAATCAGCCTGGAAGAATAAGGATGACTGATTAATATGGTTACAGATATCACAACTCACTAAGTTATAAAGTTTTAGCTTCCATAGCTCTAGAAAGATCAAGCAACTGACTTTTAACTCTTTACAGAAAACAGTATGTCACTATACCACTTTTCATAGAAACTGGATTGTGTGGGTTACAGTTGCCACTAAGTATGCACTTAATAGCATCAAAAAACCCAACAGTCATGTTCAATTCAAAGATCTATAACCACAGTATCATCTGTGCTGCAAAGCTGGTTTTATTACTCTGTATCACTGCAGGTATGAGATTTGGATTTCTGCAGTTCCCAATAATTTGTGCTGGCCCATGCACGCATACATATCCATGCACTCTGCAGAATCAAACAGGTTGAGGTATACGGTTACATGGCTCCACATCTCAATTTATCACACTGGCAGCAAGTTTCTGTTTTGTTCCAAAGGCCTTCTTTTTAAGATTTTTTCCAATTACCTGTAATGGAAAGATTCCATAGCACTGGGACACCAGCAAAAATAGCAATATTCACTTGTATTTTCAATGTATATTCTGTGATCCTAAAGCCAGAATGTCATTTTGCCTAAATATGAAGGCTTTTTAGTCTTATTTCCCAAAAGTTTAAAAAGGGATTGTGCAAACAAATGAAAAAGTGTACATATCAAAAAATTCAAATAATACTAAAAAAGCACAACTGGATCTACATAGGCTCACTTCAGAGCGTAACTGAACACTGTATCGGGAATAAACCAAAATGGCACTTTTCTCCCCCTGCTGCATCCTGGGCTCCGCTTCACTCCGGCACTGCTGCTTTCTCTTTACCTCTGGACAAGCAACATGAAAGGGAAGGCAAGCAGGACTGTGGTCCACCCTTGCAGACTAGTTTCACCACACAGAAACATGTTCCTATTTGCTTCCACGCTCTAGAAACCTATTTCAAGTTTTCCATATTCTACACAATCACAATTTAAAATTTACATTGGAAGGGAACTGAACACACTCACAAACATAACGACATAGGCTCACTGCATAAATCAAATTAAGTCACAGAATTATTTACAGATCCATTTAATTAGCTGCAGTTTACAGATGTTACTGTTATCCAGTGCCTAAATTAATGATAGGTTATCACCAAAGGGGCAGACCAGCACTACAGAGAATAAAGTTAAAGAATTTCAAATTGACATAATTGTGATTTTTTATAGATAAAAAATGCTATGTCATACTATAAAAATGAATTTGGAAAAAAAGAATGTTTCATTTATAAAAGCATAACTGTTTAAGTTTCTCTCATTTTCCGTCGAGGAAAAGATGGTCATTCAGATAAATACAACAAAATACTTGATAAATATTCATTTTAACAAACCTACAAAGACTTGAGCCTCCAAATATCCCATTTAATTAAGAATCCCTTATTTAGTATTTAACAAGGTAAAACTTTCTACTCCCAACAGCTACTCTAACAAGTCTTTGGCAGATAACACAAAAACCACTCAAACAAGCTCCAGAATTGTAAGTATCAACAGATATTACAATTATTATCTGGACACTTGAACAAAACACTAGACAATAAACTATCCTACCTCATGCTTTCTTCCAGTCCTTACGTTGCAGATTTTCAGAGTGTCTGTAGTGAACAAATTATGTTCCACGAGGTTAAGACTTGCTTTTTTCAATTTTTCCTTTAAAAGCTCAATTTCAGATTTTTGCATGGTGATAAGACACTCCAGCTCCCCTAAAGAAGGCTGCTGAAATTCCTAAAAAATGGTAGTGTTGATAAGTTACATTAGTAACAATAAAATCAGAAGCACAGTATACCACTTAGATTAAAAAAAAAAAACATTAATTAGTTCTGTAAAGACTTTTTTAGTTAGAAAGTGCTTCGGAAAAGCACATTTTTAATGTAAATCTACAGCCATAATGCCGATATACTCAGCACAAGTGCTGTAGTCAAACTCAAGACTTAAAATGGCAATCCAAGATCTCAGTGTTACTCAAGGCAGATAAGTGATTTCATGAAGCCATTAAATTCCAGGACCTTTCCCACCTAACAGTGACTTTCTATTAGTTCTTTGGTACAGTACCACATACTGTCACACTCTACTCACCTCCAGCCTTTTATAATACCTTTTAAGATCAACAGGTATTTTCAGTGATTTCAGATATCTTTTAAAGAACACCTTTTGATGTCCAATGGTGGGCTCATGTGAGTATGACAAAGAGTGCTCACGTTACAGTGCTTGGTATGTCACTCCTCCGCTGAGTTTTCTTTACTACCTGTGATTATACTCACCCTCTCACAATCACAAGGCAAAACACTGGTAGCTCAGTACAAACAACCGTTATTTGTATGTTGTCTAAAGCGATCACAAAGGGAAATGCATTAGCTCAAACCTCCTTCACAGTGCTTTAAGGCTGGGGACAGACATTCACCTTGCTAACACAGCTGTGCTGGGCAAAGATAATAGAATTCCCAGATGGTCAACACAATCAGGCAGCTGGAGGCTAGCACCCCAACACCTCTGCTGAAAGAAAGGACGATGCAAACTCCCTCCTTACTTGTTTGCAGGAATAGAAGGACAGATTACTAAAAAAAAATCAGTGCAAGTGCCTTGAGCTGACACACTTGATGCTGTACTGCGCTGACTAGGAAAAACTCACTGCCAATCATGCTCTAACAGCAAAGACATCAGCCATTAAACAGAGTCCTTGAATCAAAAAAGTCAGAACCAGAAAACTATCTTCTCAGGACATTATAGTTTTATAATACACACACTTCCACTAAATAGTCAGATTCTGGCAACCAGACTTACTTGCAACTGTTTGAACATATTCTGAAGACAAATACTCATTTCACTAGAGAAGAAAGTGTATTAGGTACAATTCTCAGCTGTTCTTACTCTCTCAAATACAGGAATTCCCTACATAATAAAAATAAGGTATATTGACAAAAATCAGAAAAGGTAGCATAAAAAGAAGGCTAAGGAAATCAAACAATTTCCAAATTCAGGCCAATCAAAGGAGAAATGGGAGGTCTGAAAAAAAATCACACCGTTACCAAACTGTTACCTAGTATGCTTAATATTTGATGGAAACAGAGTAAAAGGCATATCTATATGATTTATTGCTATGCATAAAATAAAACTTTTCATAGTAACTATGCAAACCCAGTTTCTACACATAAACCTCTAATTAGAATTACCAAGCATTTATTTCATCAAAATCATAACTCTTTATATAGAAACAAGCACAAAAAAGTTGTCAATGCTTTGCTGACTGTTCTGTAAATAATTTGTTACATACTTTGCATAATTTAGGCCATATGTAGTTGCAAACATGTCATTCCAACCTATATTATCTGCAAAAGGCCAAGTCTATATCCAAAAGAAAAAAACTACATGACAGAAAAAATTGAAGTAAAATAGAAAAATGACCAGAGAAGTCATGCATATTAAAAGATAACTGGGATTTTGCTCATGTAACCAAAACTTCAGTATTATATATAATGTTGGGGGAAAGTAAACATCTTAGAGAATGAAAACAATGCCAGAAGGGAAATTTATTTGTATTTCTTGATATTTTAAAGTGAAATAGGCACCTTCTGTAATTTTATTATTTATCAGCCACAAAAAAAAAAAAAGACAATAATTCTATGTGTAACACAAGTACAGTTACATTAATAACTAAAGCAGAACGACAGGCTTGATCTCTTACAGCCATTTTCATTCATGTTGCCAAGAACTACATTTTATAAAAGTCTAAAACTATTAAATATTGCTGACTTTTGAGCTATGAGAATTAAAATAATTTAGCTAATGGTTAACTTCATACTGTTTGACTACTTTTTAATTTCCTCTAACAAAAACAAAATGTACAGTTTTGTGAAATGCAATTCCATTTAAGAGCCACAGAACATATCAAATCCTTGCTTCTATTTGTAAATGAAGTCTTGCAACTGACTTTAACCCTGTTCCTCTCCTGCTTTTATTCTTGGTTTAGTTTGATTTGTTTTTGTCTACTCACTTCTTCCAAAAGATATTTCTTGAAATTACTGTGCAGTGATACTTATTTGAAATTGAAAAACCATGAAAGCACAGTTTCTAGTAAAATTCCTACAACAGCCTTTGTGCACACGCATACTTAATTCTTAGGAAACGAAAAACAATTTTTAAAAAGTCTTAGACTTTAACTCAGGCCTCCAAAATGTCCATGTTTTTATCCTCAACATTTTCATCAGAACACTGTTAACAACACAGAAATTACTACACAGCTTGGGACTATTACATCATCAAAGCCTGCTCATTTTTTTAGTATGTACGTCAACTATGAATGCACACTGTAAACTAAGATGAACTATTTGTAAAATTGAGGCTTCTTCTGTTGAATTTTTGACATTTTCCTCACCTTCTGATAAATATTCTACATTTTCTAGCCTATAGGACCTCATTTACTTAAATATGATGGGAATTTTTAAATACAGTTTTTTAAAATGAGAAAAGAAATAGATGAAATTTCTTCCTCTGATCTTTTGTTTCAGATTCATTCCCATTTAACTTTATGTTACTAAAGATTTGCGTTCTGAGTATCACTGCTTCAGAGAAAAAAGAAAAGTCAACAAAACCAAATTCTTTAGTGAAACAATTTTGCTATTATGAGAATCTCAATTTCTTCTGTATAAAACATGATCTGAACAACCTAGAGTTCCAAGACTTACAAATGAGGAAAGGACTGCAATTTGAAAAGCTATCTTGTATTTGCTTGCTTATTCATTTTCAAGTTTTACTTGTGAATGCTTGTTTGTCTACATATATTGCTCAGACTAGAGGAAACACGTTTGCCAGAATACTCAACTAGGAAACAGCATTTTAGATCTAAAGGTAACTAATTGTCTAACACCCATACAACCATGGTATTTTTTCTATCACATTCCAGGAATCAGACGCCATTTGCCACAAGATGCAGGAAAATCCCAGAAGCACTTTATGTAAGAGAAATAATCATCACTTCCCAGGTTTCCTCTTATTCTGTTACTAAGTAAGCTATCAGGGCAGCTGAGTCAGAAGAAATGCTCGGCTTCCTTTGGTAGCTCCTTCTTTTCACACCCTGGAAATTCAGTCATCTCTGCAGCACCTGCCTATCTCTTGCTGTGACACGTACTTCTACAATGGGTACCACCAGTGAACTTTTGCAGAGCAACTCAACCAACCTGGATCTTGATTCCAGGCACAGCTGTG